>NC_141906.1:33463538-33766569 GCF_057802395.1 Ceratotherium simum simum
AGAGGCCTACAGCAATTGCGAGCCCCTGAGCCTAGCAACCAGCCACGCCGGGGGCCTACTCAAGTAACAGAAAAACAGGCACACAAATGTGCTATTAGACCTTGCAGCCAACTATGCTGGGGCTTCCCCCGCCCAATAAAGTGACTGAAGAGACCGCAGTAGCTGCACACAACTGAGCCTTACAACCAGCTGGCCAGGGGGACATCCTAGCCTTCTTGTGCACCGGCAGTAAGAACAACCCTGCCACAACAGAAGGACACAGGTAGCCCACACAGGGGACACTCCTGGAAAATTTGGAACTAGTGACAAGAGGGAAGCATATTACTGGGCCTCATAAGGCATCTCTTACATAAGCCCACTTCTCCAAGATGGGGAGACGTAGCTGATCTACCTAAAACACAGATATAAGCACAGAGAAATAGGCAAAATGAGGAGACAAAGGAATACGTTCCAAATAAGAGAACAGGAGAAATACTCAGAAAAAGAACTAAATGAAACAGAGATAAACAATCTACCTGATAAAGAGTACAAACTAATAGTCAGAAGGATACTCACTGATCTAGGGAGAAGAATAGATGAATACAGGGAGAACTTCAACAAAGAATGGGAAAATATAAAAAAGAACCAATCAAAACTGAAGAATACAATAATGGAAATGAAAAATTCACTAGAGGGAATCAATAGCAGAGTAGATGATACAGAAGAATGGATCAGCGAGCTGGACCAAAGACTAGAGGAAATCACCCAAGCTGAACAGAAAAAATAAAAAAGAATTAAAAGGAACAAGGACAGTGTAAGGGACCTCTGGAACAACATCAAGGACACTAACATCCATATTATAGGTGTCCCAGAAGGAGAAGAGAGAGACAAAGGGGCAGAGAATATATTTGAAGAAATAATAGCTGAAAACTTTCCTAGCTAAGCAAGGAAACAGACCTCCAGGTATGGGAAGCACAGAGAGCACCAAACTAGATGAACCCAAAGAGGGCCACACTAAGACGTATTATAATCAAAATGTCAAGAACTAAAGACAAAGAGAGAATCCTAAAAGCTGCAAGAGAAAGGCAACAAGTTACATACAAAGGAAACCCCATAAGGCTATTAGCTGACTTCTCAGCAGAAACCTTACAGGCTAGAAGGGAGTGCCATGATATATTTAAAGTGCTGAAAGGAAGAAACCTACAGCCAAGAATACGCTACCAGCAAAGTTATCATTCAAAATGGAAGGAGAGATAAAGAGTTTCCCAGACAAGCAAAAACTAAAGGAGTTTATCACCAACAAACCAGCCTTACAAGAAATGCTAAAGGGACTTATTTAAGTGGAAAAGAAAAGACCACAAACAGGAATAAGAAAATTATCAAAAAAAAAAAAATCATAAAATTACTGGTAAAGGCAAATATACATTAAAGGTAGCAGATCAACCATCTATGAAGCTAATATGAAGGTCAAAAGACAAAAGTACTAAAATTATCTGTTTCCAAGATAAGAGGTTAATGGATACACACAAAAAAGAGGTTACATCTGATATCAAAAACATAAAATGTAGGAGGAGGGGAGTAAAAGAGTGGAGCTTTTAGCAAGAGGTCAAACTTAAGAGAACATCAACTTAATATGGACTGCTATTTATGTAGGTTATTATATATGAACCTCATGGTAATCACAAACCAGAAACCTATAATAAACACACAAAATTTTAAGAGAAAGGAACCTAAACATAACACTAAAGAAAGCCATAAAACCACAAGAGAAGAGAGCAAGAGAAGAAGAAAGGAATAGAGAAGAACTACTAAAACACCCAGAAAAAAAGAAACAAAACGGCAATAAATACATATTTATCAATAGCTACTTTAAACGTCAATGGACTAAATGCTCCAATCAAAAGACACAGGGTGGCTGATTGGATAAAAAAACCAAGACCCATATGTATGCTGCAGACAAGAGACACATTTCAAACCTAAAGACACTCACAAACTGAAAGTGAAGGAATGGAAAAATATACTCCATGCAAATGGCAATGAAAAGAAAGCTGGAGTAGCAATACTTATATCAGACAAAATAGACTTTAAAACAAAGGCTGTAATAAGAGACAGAGAAGGGAACTACATAATGATCAAGGGAACAATCCAACAAGAGGATATAACACTTGTAAATTTACATCTATGCACCTAACATAGGAGCACCTAAATATATAAAGCAATTATTAACAGACATAAAAGGAGAAACAGACAGTAACACAATAATAGTAGGGGACTTGAACACTCCACTTACACCAGTGGATAAATCATCCAAACAGAAGATCAATAAGGAAACACTGGCCTTAATGACACATTAGACCAGATGGACTTAGTAGATATATACAGAACATTCCATCCAAAAACCACAGAATACACATTCTTTTCAAATGCATATGGAACATTTTCCAGCACAGATCACATACTAGGCCACAAAACAAGTCTCGAGAAATTTAAGATTGAAATAATACCAAGCATCTTTTCTGACCACAACGGAATGAAACTAGAAATCAACTACAGGAACAAAACTGTAAAAGCCACAAATATGTGGAGATTAAACAAAATGCTACTGAACAACTATTGGGTTAATGGAGAAATCAACAAATACCTGGAGACAAATGAAAATGAAAATACAACATGTCAAAATTTACAGGATACAGCAAGAGTGGTTCTAAGAGGGGAAGTTTACAGGAATTCAGGCCTACCTCAATAAACAAGAAAAATTGCAAATAAACAATCTAACAGTGCACCTACAGGAACTGGAAAAAGAAGAACAAACAAAGCCCCAAACCAGAAGAAGGCAGGAAATAATAAAATTCAGATAGGAAATAAATGAAATAGAGACTAAAAAAATATATATATAAAAATCAATGAAACTAAGAGCTGGTTCTTTGAAAAGATAAACAAAATTGACAAATCTTTAGTTAGACTCACCAAGAAAAAAATAGAGAAGGCTCAAATAAATAAAATCAGAAATGAAAGAGAAGAAATTACAATGGACACCTCAGAAATACAAAAGATTATAAGAGAATGCTATGAAAAGCTATAAGCCAACAAATTGGATATTCTAGAAGAAATGGATAAATTCTTAGAATCATACCACCTTCCAAAACTGAATCAAGAAGAAATAGAGAATTTGAATAGACCAATCACCAGTAAGGAGATCGAACAGTAATCATAAACCTCCCCAAAAATAAAAGTCCAGGACCAGACGGCTTCCCTGGTGAATTCTACCAAACATTCAAAGAAGACTTAATACCTATCCTTCTCAAACTCTTCCAAAAAATTGAAGAGGAGAGGAAGCTTCCTAACTCATTCTATGAAGCCAACATTACCCTGATACCAAAACCCGACAAGGACAACACAAAAAAGGAAAATTACAGGCCAATATCACTGATGAACTTTGATGCAAAAAACCTCAACAGAATACTAGCAAATCAAATACAACAATACATTAAAAAGATCATACACCATGATCAAGTGGGATTTATTCCAGGGATACAGGGATGGTTCAACATCCATAAATCAATCAACATGATACACCACATTAACAAAATGAAGAATAAAAATCACATGATCATCTCAATAGATGCAGAGAAAGCATCTGACAAGACCCAACATCCATTTATGATAAAAAATCTGAATAAAATGAGCATAGAAGGAAAGTATCTCAACATAATAAAGGCCATATATGACAGACCCACAGCTAATATCCTCCTCAATGAAGAAAAATTGAAAGCTATCCCTTTAAGAATAGGAATCAGACAAGGATGCCCATTTTTGTCAATCTTATTTAACACAGTATTGGAAGTCCTAGCCAGAGCAATCAGGCAAGAAAAGGAAATAAAAGGGATCCAAATTGGAAAGGAAGAAGTGAAACTGTCACTATTTGCAGATGATATGATTTTATATATAGACAACCCTAAAGAATCCATCAAAAAACCTTTAGAAGTAATAAATGAATACAGTAAATTGCAGGATACAAAATCAACATACAAAAATCAGTTGTGTTTCTATACACTAACAAGGAAATAGCAGAAAGAGAAATTAAGAATACAATCCCATTTACAATTGCAACAAAAAGAATAAAATACCTAGGAATAAATTTAACCAAAGAGGTGCAAGACCCATACACTGAAAACTATAAAACACTGTTGAAAGAAACTGAAGAAGACACAAAGAAATGGAGAGATATTCTGTGCTCCTGGATTGGAATAATTAACATAGTTAAAATGTCCATACTCCCTAAAGCACTCCAGATTCAATGCAATCCCTATCTAAGTTCCAACGACATTTTTCACAGAAATAGAACAAAGAATCCTAAAATTTATATGGAACAAAAGACCCTGAAGAGCCAAAGGAATCCTTAGAAAAAAGAACAAAGCTGGAAGTGCCACACTCCCTGACTTCAAAATATACGACAAAGCTATAGTTATCAAAACAACATGGAACTGGCACAAAAACAGACACACAGATCAATGGAACAGAATCAAGAGCCCAGAAATAAACCCACACTATAGACAGCTAATTTTCAACAAGGGAGCCAAGAACATACAATGGAGAAAGGAAAGTCTCTTCAATAAATAGTGTTGGGAAAACATGCAAAAGAATGAAAGTAGACCATTATTTTACACCATACACAAAAATTAACTCAAAATGGATTAAAGACTTGAATGTAAGACCTGAAACCATAAAACTTCTAGAAGAAAACATAGTCCGTACGCTCTTTGACATTGGTCTTAGGCAGCAAATTTTTTAAATACCATGTCTGACCAGGCAAGAGAAAAAATAGAAAAAATAAATAAATGGGACTACATCAAACTAAAAAGCTTCTGCACAGCAAAAGAAACCATCAACAAAACGAAAAGACAACCTAATAATTGGGAGAAGTTATTTGCAAACCATATATCTGATACAGGGTTAATCTCCAAAATATATAAAGAACTCATACATCTCAACAACAACAAAAAACAAACAACCCAATTAAAAATGGGCAAAAGATCTGAACAGACATTTTTCCAAAGAAGATATACAGATGACCAACAGGCACATGAAAAGATATTCAACGTCACTAATTTCTAGGGAAATGCAAATCAAAACTACAATGAGATATCACCTCACGCCCATCAGAATGTCTATAATCAACAAGACAAGAAATAACAACTGTTGGAGAGGATGTGGAGAGAAGGGAACTCTCATACACTGCTGGTGGGAATGCAAACTGGTGCAGCCACCATGGAAAACACTATGGAGATTCCTAAAAATTTAAGAATAGAACTACCATACAATCCAGCTATTCCACTGCTGGGTATTTATTCAAAGAATGTGAAAACACGAATGCATAAAGATATACGCACCCCTATGTTCACTGCAGCATTATTCACAATAGCCAAGACTTGGAAGCAACCTAGGTGCCATCAAGGGACGAATGGATAAAGAAGATGTGGTATATATACACAATGGAATATTACTCAGCATAATAAAAGATGAAACCTTGCCATGTGCAACAACCTGGATGGACCCTGAGGGTAGTATGCTAAGTGAAATGAGTCAGAGGGAGAAAGTCAAATACCATATGATCTCACTCATGAATAGAAGATAACAACAACAACAAACAAACACATAGAGACTGAGATTGGGTTGGTGGTTACCAGAGGGGAAGCGGGGAGAGACGAGGGCGAAAGGGACAATTAGGCATATGTGTGTGGTGATGGATGGTAATTAGTCTTTGGGTGGTGAACATGATCTAATCTATGCAGAAATAGAAGTATAATGACATACACCTGAAATTTATGTAATGTTATAAACCAATGTTACCACAATAAAAAAAAATAATAAATTTGTCCAAAGTCATATGTGCAGCTGACTGGTAGGCCAGGATTTGAAAAAGCGCATGTGGTCTACCAACCACAGAACTTGACACATAATAACGGCTCAATTAATGGAAGCTATTATACTTATTCTCAACTACTAGATTAATCTAAATTATGATTGGGAGAGAAGGAAATCATCTTAGAGCCATTTTCTATTTGAAAAAAAGTAAAAGGAAATAGAAATACATTCAAAATAGAGGAGGATTTGGGCAAAGATAAATCTTCTGAGTGGGAAATAGAGGTAAAACAGTTATAATTTTCATTTTAGCATATATGCTAAAAGAAAAAAGATATATTTTATGATCAACCACCCCATGGCCAGAGAGAAGGAAAAGCAGGAACAAAGGTGCATCCAAAAGCCTAGCTCATGGCTTGAGATGCAGAAAGGTATCTAAGGGGTGTTTTTATTAAGTCTAAGGAGATTTTGGATTTATATATATTTCCGCAAGGAAGACTCTGTCTCTGAAGCATTTAGAATTATCTGAAAAATTTATTTTTAAATATAGCAGAAAGGGGATATGGATTAAACTAAGCAGTGATTAATAACAGTTAAGTTTGAAAAAGTTACAATTTTATTCCCTGGTGCTTTTAATTCTGAAAATCTGTCTCTAATTAGTGGTGTTTCATAATTTTAGTTTTTTCTCATGTTTGGTTGTCTTAAGTTTTTTTTTTGTTTTAAATAACGATTTAGTTATGTTCTTAATTATCCCCATAAGAAATATGGCTTTCTGGATCACAAAGCTATTTAGGAGGTACTGCAATCCATCTGGTAACAGCAGGAGGAAATAAACAACTTTTTAAGTTCTTACTTTTCAATGATCACCTTACATAAAAACAAAAACACCAAGCATACAAAAAAGTGTAATGAATGATGAGAGATTGGAACACAAAGGAGAAGGGGCTGAAGTCTATGTTCCAGAGACACAGTCTATACTTGATAAACGTTTATCGGCAGAGGGAGGGAGGAGGAGAGGGAGGGAAGGGTAAGAAGGGGAAAACAGGGGATTCCAAAAAGATAGCCACACACAGAAATCCTGGGATGGGAAGGGGAAGCTAAGTAGCTTGGCTAGAATGAAGATTTTGTGCAAGTAAGCCAACACATGCCAAGAGAGGTGTGGTCACTTACCTCAATCCATTGTAGAACAACTTCTTATAGTCAACATTTATTATCCTGATATTTTCTTTTGCAAGGTTTTCAATGGATAAGAACCGGCCCACCTGCTGAAAACCAGGAGCTCTTCTCTTGACATACTCCCTATCAAAACCCGGCAACCAAAAAATCTGTAAAGAGAAACAGGAAGTCCTTCAGTGGATAATCAGCTGTCTAGGCAAACAGCCTCATGTAGAATGGATGGAGCTCTATTCCAGCACTGGTTAACAGTCTATAGGGAGCAGAGAGATTCTAGCTGTTGTTGAAAGAGGCAGTCTGGCCTAATATTGTCACATGAACAATTATAATGAGGCTTTCACCAGGGTTGCTCTGGAGTTGAGTTTTCTCAGTTAACATCATGGGTAAAGGGTCCATTTTGTGCAGAGAGCCTCAAACTAGCTAAAGTGGGTGAGGAGTGGTAGGTGTGGTAGAAAGGTGGGAATCATAAACATCTCCTCTGGCTGATGATGCTAAAAATCATCTTTGAGAAGGGTCATTTCCTGCCAACAGGGAATGCTATTATGACTTATCTATGGAAACAGTTCCATTTGCAGAAAGACACATATTTGTTTTCCTCATAGCACTCTTCCATATTCTAAGAATTTAAGAGATTTGGAATGACTGACTACCCAGATGCAGAGTTGCTTCTGAAAAACATGAACAAATCTCTGCTCAAATAAGAACCAGCTGTTCTTTCTATATCATTAATTAAAGCCAAGTCCTCAAAGCCTTAGTGTTACCCAGGCCCTTTCTAATAATTCTGTGTTGGTGATGATGCAGACCACATCATATAATCATTACACACATTTCTTTTTAACAGAGTGCTGATATTTCATTTGGTTTGGAATAACAAACAGCCTCAATGTTTTTCCCCATTGAGATAAACTTAATTGGGTCATTCTTAGATTGCCACATGTAGCTGTATAAGCAACAATCTCCATTTCTATAGAGAGCAAAATTATTTAAGGATCCCAGGGAAGATCTACAAAGTAGGTCAGGTTCAACCGCTATGCTGCTAGGACATGCTACCCACCCCCCAACCTCTACCACAAATACTGAGACAGACATACCAGATGTTGCTCAATTTTAGAGTCAAGGATCACGTTTACTACACGGCGGACATACGTGTTTCTGACAGGATGTTTTTGTGGAGGCCTATGAAGATCAAATATCACAAATTTTTTTTCCTTCCGTGCAAGTTCCAATAAATCAGCTAGTTTTGGAATCGTCTGATTTTCTGCTTTTTCACTATCAGCCTTTGATAAGGGTTTCATATTGTAAAATGGTTTGAGCTAAAAATAAATACATCAGAGAACACATTGGCTTCTATCAAAAGCATTTTCCAATTCTCCTGTTATATAGCCCCACACCCAGCCTTACCGCCATGTTGCTCCATTAGCATTCAACCCACCAGGCCCTCTGAAATACCAGTCCTGAGATAAAAGTTGCCAAGGAGAGAAATCAAATGTAATCTCCATAGGTAATTATGGTATTTGGAATGATTTCTTCTATATCATAGAACCTGTTGTACTTGCATAGAACCTCATGTTCTTGTCTGGATCTTCCTTTTCAGCCTTTTTTCTATAACTCAAGGTAATACAATCCCTTTTCAGTCGCATTGGTTTCCCACATTTGCTCTCACTGTTCTAGTTTTGTGTAATGGAAAAAAAATAGGCTTTGGCTTCAGACTGAATTGGATTCAATCCCAGCTCTACCATTCATTTGCCTTCCTTGCCATATTCACCTGTTAAAATCCTACCCTCAACCTGCAAAGCCCAGTTCAAATGCTATCTCCTTCATGAAGCCCTCCTTAAATATTCCTGAACTAAAGGGACTCTGATGGTGTTCAACTCCAATGGCCCATTTTTATGCCGTTGTAACTGTATGTCTCATTCTGTCTTCGACAGTTATTTGTATATGTCTTAGACCAGATTCAAATCCTGGCTTCATATTCTTCGGGCTGTGTAACCTTGGTAAAGCCATTTAAATTCTCAAAGTCTTCATTGCCCAAACCATAAAATGGGGAAGGGGAGGGGTAATCAATGTATTTCTCAGGATTATTTTGAAGATTAAATATGATACAATATTTACAGGGTCTAGAAACATGTCTGGTACATAGAAAAGTACACAATTCACATTGGTTCCCTCACTCTCTACTACTTCTACTAGAGTGTAACTCTCTCATGGCAGGAACTGTCATATTTTTTTTTGCAATACACAGCATTTCATCTTACACTTCAGTCCATACATATATTAGCTATATTAAATTTAATAGACAGCTACTTTTATCATCATTGCCAATTTTAGATCATTTCTGGGTGAAATCAGTGATAAGAAGGCCATCCCCAGGAGAAGGAAGCAGTAGCTACCTCACATTTTCCAAGACTCAAGTTATCTCTCTTTCTGTCTACACAACTCTGTCTTCATTCTCATTCTCACTCTTTCTATTTCCTCCTTCTCATGATCCCCTAAACAAGCTGCCCTTTTTCACCTTTTTCTTAGGAAAGAAACAAACACATTGCACAATATCCCCATGCTAGATCAAAAGACAGATCACAGAAGTTGAATTAAACCATGGTCTAGACCTGAGTTGAGCTCTAAAATTAAGGGTTTTCTTAATTCTCAGGAAACTAGAAATTTGCTTCAGAATTCATGATTTTGTTAGACTCTACCAGATCTAAACCAGTTGAATCACTTAACTTTTAGAACTTCATGTAGGGAAAACTGTCAAAAGAACAGGATGGGAAAGACCAAGACAGGATTTAAATAACTCAGCTGTGCATAATTTTTAAAATATTCCTAAATGGGCAAAAAAAAAAATTAGGAAATGTACTATACAAGAACGTTTATGAAGCCTTTCCCTTAAGGATAAATTGGATGAAAAGTTCAAAATAGAAAAAACAATAAAGATTAATAAGAGAGTTTAAAACTAGATTCCAGTAAGCTTTAAACAGTTTTATGGGATAAATTGAGCCTCTTTTTCTCTTTTTTTGGTATATAAAATAGGGGTGTTAGAAAAATAAACTGGAATGGGACAATGCCAGTTTAGACTATCTCCAACACGTGGTTGAACATTTTCAAAAACCCTAGGAGGTAGCAAGCCAGAAAGGAAAACAAATTCCAGATCTCCACATAAAATACCTGGTTCCTCAAATAAAAATAATACTAAAAGGTCCTCAGTTCCCTATGCCTATGCTTAGAAAAATTGCAAGTAGAAGGGCCATTGGATGAGCCAAGGCATCATATTGGTTAAGAAATAGCATAATTATCCAAAATCTGCCCAATGATGCCACTTAAAGGAAAAAATTTCCACTCAATAGAAGATTCTGAGTAGATCTATAAATACAGATGAACAACAATACAGTTTTCTTGTCAATACAGGTGCCACTACCTTTACTATTAATCCCACCACCATAGAAAATCTGATGGCTCAGAGTACTAAAACCATTCAAGTAGTGGGAATTCCTAACAATACTAAGTCCTTTTCCATGTCCCAAACTGTAACTGTTACTTGGAGACAACTGTCAGAAGAACATTCCTTTCTTCTCTAAGGCACTTTTCTATAAATTTCATTAGGAATCTACTTTGCAAAAAGAACCACCAGAAGAAATGTACCTCAGACAAATTTTTTTCAGGAGTCACAGAAAATTCTACTGCACATTATCAAATTACAGCTATGGACATTAGTATATTGATTCAAAAAAATAACCAAATAGGGGCCAGCCAGGTGGTGCAGCAGTTAAGTGAGCGCACTCTGCTTCGGCAGCCCGGGGGTTCGCAGGTTCAGATCCCGGGCATGCACCGACGCACGGCTTGTCAAGCCATGCTGTGGCAGCATCCCATATAAAGTAGAGGAAGATGGGCATGGATGTTAGCCCATGGCCAATCTTCCTCAGGAAAAATAGGAGGATTGGCAACAGATGTTAGCTCAGAGCTGATCTTCCAAATAAATAAATAAATAAATAAAAATGAATGAATGAATAAATGAATAAATAAATGAATAAATAAATAAATAAATAAAATAGCCAAATAATTCCCCATGGTACCCGAACTCCTGAGGGGAAAAGAGGCAGAATAATTGGAGTTAAACCCAGAAGAGTTCAGATAGATTCTGTTGACACTGTTGCCTAAAATCCTCTTAATGCTGAAGTTAAGGACGATCTAAGCCAACTATAACAGAGTTAATATAAGAAGGATTAATTATCCTTTAATATAACAAGGATTGATTGTCCAAGCAATATGCCTGTTTAAAAAAAAAAAAACTGTGATGGTGGAGGACATAGATTTATCCAATATCTGCGAGCTATTAACCATAATAATAATAAGACTTATTATTAATTAAGTCTTAATAAAGACTTAAACTTTATTTTCTAGTACTGCCTAACCCAAATATACTCTCTTTGGTCCTATTTTTACTTTCTTTCATATCCTAGCTGATGAAGATAGCCAGTATATATTGCCTTTACCAAGGAAAAATCAACAATTTACCTGGAAAGTTATACTTCAGGCATTTACTGAAGCCCCATCCTACTTTTCTCATGTCTTAAACCAAGATCTTAAAGATAACCCATCTTGAGATTCTAAGATTGACTCTATAACTCTATTCACAAAGCTTTTCTAAGGCAAAATTTTAATTCTAAAAAATAATAGTTAATTACCCAGGGTTCAGCAAACTTATTCTGTGAAGGGCCAGATACTAAACATTTTTGACCTTGTGAGACATATAGTTTCTGTCACATCTATTCAACTTTTGCTATTATAGTGCAAAAATAGCCATAGACAATTCATAAGTGAATAAGCACAGCTGTGTTCCAATAACTTTATTTATGGACACTGCAATTTGAGTTTTAAATAATTTTTACACATCATGAAACATTATTCTTTTGATTTTTTTCAACCATTTAAAAATGTAAAAACCATTCTTAGTTCACAGGCTGTACAAAAACAGCCAGTGGGCTAGATTTGGACAGGAGGCCATGGTTTGCCAACCCCTGATCTAGGCCAGGATATATTGGCTACGAAGGACAGAGTCTAATGAGAGACTACAATTAATCCCAAATTATTCAAGGCTGGCCACTAAAACAATTAAGATGATTTCTGGGATTAATTTGATGTTGTAGAGTATAGGTAGCAAGTTTTTTGAAATAGACAGGCCTCTATATGATTTGACTTAATCAAACCTCTTGGAATCATTCTCACAAAACACAGAAACCAAAAAGACCTTCAGTGATCTCAAAATATTTCCTCAACAATCATCTTTGCTGATCTTCCAGATCATCATAAAGCTTTCTTTTTGAAGCACACAAACCGGGAGGCCATAGTTTAACGGTATTAACTCAACAACTTGGCACACATCAAAAACTCATTGCCTATGAATGCCTATTCCCTGATCTAGCAAGGCTTTTTATCTTTGTCAGAAAAAAATGCAATCTTGGCTAAATTAGTCTAAGAACCTTCAGATCCTGTACTAGGTTCATCTTCCTATTTTATGGTATCGCATTCAACACAATCCCTGTTGTTAACTGAAAATACCCAGTATTTTTATGTTAGTTGATTAACTACAAAATAGTTACTTTCTCTATCTCATAATACCATTCACCAATGTAACACTCTTAATACAGTAACTGTATTGTCCACACCAGTGAAGGAGAATCTCATGATTTCTGTAACCTGAGAATTGTCCATTCCTGGAACAGATCTTCTGGATGCTCCTATACTAAATCTTGGTTTAATATTGTTTATTGATAGCTTTTATCCTAAAAATGAAAGAAGATAATAATAAACTGATTATGTGATAATCTTTCTAGATTCTCTTATAGAATCTCAAATCCATTACCAGGTAGCAAATTGGCTCAAGTCACCAAAATTATGGCCCTCTCTAGGGCATGTGAGATTGCTAAAAATAAAAGGGTAATACACTGATTGCTTTTTTGCTTTCGAAGTATTCACAACTTTGGAATGCAATGGAAAGAAAAGAGACTTTTATCCTCTTCAGTTATCTGTATTAAAAATGAATAACAAATATACAAATTACTTGATGCCTGAAAGCTTCCCGAAAAACTGCTGTCCTAAAGGCAGAAGTCCATAGTAAAATAGACATTAGAGGAAATGTTTTAGCAGATCATCATACTAACCACAATGCTCTGACTAAAGTACATAGACAAGGGCCTCTTATAGAGAAGAAAGACCAATCTATGTAGTCAAGCATTCCATCATTAATGCAAAAAATTTAGCCCCCAATTCTTAAGAAACACTAGAACTAATCAGGTTGCCAGATTCATCATGGCCACCTGGTAGCACCAGTTAACCTCAAATGGATACTTCCCCAAATGCTCCACGACACAACTCATTACAGTAGGGATAAACTGATTACAGTATTGAACACTAACGGGGGTAACTTTTCTAAGGTATCAGAAGATGTGACTAGTTCTTTCCTCATCTGTAACCAACGTAGTCCCAGAAAAACTATAAAAGTGAGACATGGATTGGAACCTTGCCCAAAGGGACCCTTTGAGGATCTCCAAACAGATTTTGTACAATTTCTTCCCTCTGTGGGTTATGAATTCGTACTAGCAATTGTGTGTTTATTTTTTGGATGGGCTAAAGCAATTCCCAATTGAATAGTCACCGCAACTTAAAATGGCTTAAAAAACTATTATATATTTGTGTTCTCTACCTACGCAATTCCAACTTAGCTATCCAGTGATAGGGGAAAACATTTTACTGGGATATATATATATATATTTAGTATTTATTTATGTATTTATTTATTTATTTTGCTGAGGAAGATTCACCCTGAACTAACATCCATTGCCAATCTCCCTCTTTTTTTTCCTTGAAGAAGATTTGCCTTGAACTAACATCTCTGCTAATCTTCCTCCATTTTGTATGCGGGTTGCCACCACAGCATGGCTGATGAGTGGTGTAGGTCCATGCCGGGGAAATGAACCCGCAAAACCCGGGCCACTGAAGTGGAGCATGCCAAACTCAACCACCAGGCCATGGGGCCAGCCCCTGGGATATTTATTTTGAATTATGCAAAACTTTGCTCCTTACTAAAAAATCTCCTGTCCTTATACACACAATACTCTGGAAAAGTGGGAAGAATACATGAAATATAAAAACTGAAATCAGCCCAATTACCAGATACCCAGAAATTCCATACCCTCAAGGACTACCCTTTTTCTCTTAGGCTTTGTGTTCTTTCCCATGAGGAAGTCCTAGATTACCTCCCTGTCAACTAGTCACTTGCAGGCACATATCTGGGGAACATCTCCACCCAAACTTCACATCACTCATTTACAAAAACTCTTTTAGCTAAATATTATAAGAGATTAACCAATATATCTCAAGCCTATCATTAAAAGAAACAGGCTGCCTTTCCTTGTCAACCATCTAATCAGTATGATCCAGTGTGCCTGAAAATAGCTCAAAGACAGACTGCCCTTGAATATCATTGGAAAAAACCATATCAGATATTCTTAACTCCAGTAGAGCAGTTGAAGTAGAAGGAATTTATCCTTGGATACATATTTCCCAACTAAAATGACATCACCCATCTGACAAGAATTGGAAAGTTACACCCATTGGGATCATAAACCTACGTTCTCCAGAGAGAACCACTAGAATTCAACAGCTGACCCAAGATCCTTGGAACTAGCAAATAACTCCATGAAGCATCAAAAAGCAATGGAAAAAGATTCTCCTGATAATTGCCAAACTATCCTTTGAATGCTTTTGTTCTTTATCTTTTTGGTCATACTTTTTCTTTTTATTGACTTAAAGTTATACACTTCTGATTTAGCCTATCATGGTCCTCTCACTAAAAACAATGATTTGCCTAACTTGAGGCTTTTCTAGACAATCATCGCTCTAACTATAATTCAGCTCCTCCACGCTATTACTAGTGTAGATAACTTGAAAATATGCTGGCTATATCATCCTTTGCCAACTCCTAGCAAATCCGAAATTAATGCTTCTAAAGTAAATTCTGGTCAAAAAATATTCTCATCAAAAAAGAGCCTTAACAGGGCCAGCCTGGTGGCATAGCGATTAAGTTCGTGCACTCCGCTCTGGCGGCCCCGGGTTCACAGGTTCGCATCCCAGGCGCAGACGGACGCACTGCTTGTCAAGCCATGCTGTGGCAGCGTCCCGTATAAAGTAGAGGAAGACGGACACAGATGTTAGCTCAGGGCCAATCTTCCTCAGCAAAAAGAGGAGGATTGGCAACAAATGTTAGCTCAGGGCTAACCTTTCTCATACACACACAAAAAAAGCCTTAACAGATGTTAGACTGCTATCTACTGGTAGGTAGGTAGGTAGATAGAGTCAGTAAGTGGAGGATTGCCACAACTATACTTATATACAGATTGTGACTCAATTAGATTACATAAATCAGTTAATTCCCAATCATACTTCCCCTTGAAGGTTACCCTTACTATTTCGTTTGTAGTATTAAGGCAATATCAAATCCCTAAAAAGACTCAAAAATTTAAAGCTGTATGTTATTCCTATGAAATGAACAAAAGTTCAAATTGTTCAGGTACATAAATAACTGAAGACAATATAAAGATATGTTACACTAACTGTACTAGTTTCTGAGGGCTGCTATAACAGATTACTACAAACTTGGTGACTTAAACAACAGAAATTTATTCTCTCACAGTTCTGGAGGCCCAAAGTCCAAAATCAAAGCGTCAGCAGAGCCATGCTCACCCTGGATGTTCTGGAGGAGAATCTGTTCCTTGCCTCTACTAGCTTCTGGTGGCAGCTGGCATGCCTTGGCTTGTAGCCACATCACTCCAATCCCTACCTCCGTGGTCACATCACTTTCTCTTCTCTGTGTGGTCTCCTGTGTGTGTGTATCTATTCTCCTTTTGCCTCTCTCTTATAAGGATACATGTGGTTGTATTCAGGGCCCACCTAGATAATCAGGATAAGCTCCTTCTTTCCAGACCCTTAACTTAATCACATCTTTTGCCATATATGATAACATTCACAGTTTCTAGGGATTAGGATGTGGACATATCTTTTTGGGGGTTGCCAATCAACCTACTACACCAATTTTATCATAACAATTATTTCTGTTAAGTAATACCTAAATGAAGGGAAATATCCTTGACCTAGTGGTACAAGACAAAAATATTCTTGAGGTGTATATAGTGAATGTTTATCACAACAACTGTCAGAGAAAACATACTTAAAACTCCACCAAAGTTGATTGTATCTCTTGTGTAACTCCTGTGTTCTTTTAATATGTGAGAATCAGGCTTTTTGATGTTAACTCAGGGCAAGGTTAAATGTTCTGTGGGGCTGTGAGACCTCTCCAATTGTAGGACTCCCCCAACCCACAGTAGACAATATGGGCTTAAAGGAGTCTGAAGGAATAGCATATTTCCTAGGAAACAGCCTTCTAAGGATACTGATCCCACCACCAGAAACTGAATAATTTGAGGTGATTATCAAAAATTTGTCTTTCACGGGGCCGGCCCGGTGGGGCAAGTGGTTAAGTGTGCGCTTTCCGCTGCGGCAGCCCGGAGTTCGCCGGTTCGGATCCCGGGCGCGAACCGATGCACCGCTTGGCAAGCCATGCTGTGGCGGCGTCCCACATAAAGTGGAGGAAGATGAGGCACGGATATTAGCCCAGGGCCCATCTTCCTCAGCAAAAAAAGAGGAGGATTGGCAGATGTTAGCACAGGGCTGATCTTCCTCACAAAAAAAAAATTTTTGTCTTTCACCTTGGCTGAGTTGATAAGTAATAGAGCAATAGCCTTAGGTTTCAAGGCTTGGCCTGAAACAGCTTCAATTCCTTGGCCTGAATAGATATGGAAAATAGAAGAGCCCTGGATCTACTTCTGACCAACCAGCACCATCACTAACACTTTTTGTTGTACCTGATTAAAGATAAACTGTGGCTTGATTAGGGAGAGGTTTATTAAATACAGTTATAAAGACTTGCGTTGGACTTGGTTTTGTGACAGTGGATGCTACTTGCAATGCAGTGTTTCAGGAAAATTAACGTACCAATGCCATTAACTATACATTTTCAACGACACTGAGAGAGAAGAAAAGAGTATAACACTCAGACTTGTTTACTAAGCCCTGGATACTAGATAATCATTCATTCAGCAAGCATACTTTGTGTGCTCATAAAACACAATTCTTGCTCTCAAGGTACTCACAGTTTAGTAAGGGAGATAAGACAGAGGGACAAATAAAACATGATATAAGTTCCATGACAGTAGTCACCAAAAAGTACTTTGGGCTCTTCTTAGAGCTGGACTACGGTAATGATAAGACACAATTTGCAAAAAAAAAACTTGCACTATTAAATGCATTTAATAAATGCATTATTAAAACACATTAAAACATTCAGTTTGCACTGAATAACGCAATAATGGACTTAAAATGCATTATTCAGTTTGACTTCAGAATACTCTTTATTAAAAATGAGAAAACTGAAGCTTAAAAAGGATAAATGACATGCCCAATTATTCAGCTAATAGGTAAAGGATAAGTGACATGCCTGATTGTTCAACTCATAGGTGAACAATTCCAGGAATAAAACCCACCCCTAACGCTGGGATTCTTTCCTTGGGTGTATTAGTTCTCACTATATATATCATGCTAGCATAAGGCTATTCAAGGTCCTGGTTAGTAATGAGATGGGGTGTTTGCACTAGAAGATATTTTAACAAACTACTTTCTCCACCAAGAAAATCTTGCTATGAAAAGAAAAAAGTCAACTGAACTAATAAACAGTGTGTTTAGTGATATAGCTGATTTAAAGTATCCAGTTATTCTAGAACGTGAAACAAAATAATTAAAGACAAATGAGTGGGTACAACAAGTTATAGAAGATTTGAGAGACAGTGAACTATATTTACTTAATTTATAATACCTGCAAATAATGAGTGCAGTATGAAGCAATGAAATGTGTTAAAATTTTGACAAAGTTGGTTCAGTTTAACTCATTTAAGATTTTTCAGGAGCTTGTGAATCCTTTACTAATAAATGTTATATTATTGCAAGATTCAACTCAATTTTCTGTTAAAATAACAAACTGTTATTCAATTTTCTGTTAAAATAACAAACTGATCTTTGAATATTTAGTCTTTACCTTAAAATATGGAGTAAACCTTTATTTACCTCATAGGTCATTTGCCCACATAGCAGAGGTCCTACATCTCCCCAAAATAACTGTGTGTTTTGTGCTAACTTGGACATGTCCTTTGTTACTATAAAATAACAAAAACAAAAGCTCCTCACTTCTGCAGGAGCTCAAGTTCCTTGAAATAATGTTATCTTCTGTTATTTTTATTTTAAAACATTGTATTATCAGTCTGGTTAATAGGTAGTCAAACTGCAACCATTCATCGTTCTCAGGTATCTAATACTACTATCTTAAGCGACCAATCTACTACAATATTTTTTTATGTTGCCTTTCAAACATAGGACTCCAAATTCAGAAGAAGAAAACTCTTAAATGTTTTTACATCCCGAATCACGTGCTGTTTCTTAGATACCAAAATATCAAAGGTTAGTTCCTTTATGCTGTAAACTACCTTATAGTACAGTCATGCATCACTTAACAACAGGGATACATTTTGAGAAATGCGTCTTTAGGTGATTTCGTCATTGTGCAAATATCATAGAGTGTACCTACACAAACCTAGATGGTATAGCCTACTACACACCTAAGCTATATGGTACTGATCTTATGGGACCACTGTCATGTACACAGTCTGTCATTGGCCAAAATGTCATTATGCAGCACATGACTAGATTTATAAGCAAGAAGGATGACAGAAATAAGTAGATATGTTTGGTATGTTCCATACTACTTTTACTCTTAGTAATATTCCTTGCCTCGAAATCTATGGTAAATATATGTTTAACTTTAAACTATGGTTTTCCAGAGTGGTTGTATCATTTCACATTCCCACTGGCAATATATGAGAGTCCAACTGATCCACATTCTCACCAGTTGTTGGTATTTCCAAGTCTTTTTTTTTTTTTTAAGTCATTCTACAAGGTATATAGTAGTATCTAATTTTGGTTTAAATTTGCATTTCCTTAATGAATAATTGATAATCTTTTCATGTGCTTATTTGCCATCTATGTATCTTCTTTGATGAAGTGTCTATTCAAATATTTGGCCATTGTTTAATGGGTCGTTTCTTATTTTTGAGTTTTGAGTGTTTTTTAGATAGTCTAGATACAAGTCCTTTGTCAGATATGTGATTTGCAAATATTTTCTCCCAGCCTGTGACTTGTTATTTCATCCTATTAATAATTTCTTTCAAAGAGCAACAGTTTTTCATTTTGATGAGGTCCAACTTATCATTTCCTTTTTTTAAGAATCATGCTTTTGGTGTTCTAAGAACTCTTTATCTAACCCAGGGTCATCACAATTTTCTCCTACATTTTCTCCCAGAAGTTTTATACTGAATAAGAAAAATAAAATATTTTATTTTAGCTTCATTTATTCCTTCTCTGATGTTCTTTCTTTCTTTATGTAGATCCGAGTTTCTGACCTATATCATTTTCCTTCTCTCTGAAAAACTTCTTTTGACATTTCTTTCAAGGTGATTCTGTTGGTGACAAATTCCCTCAGTTTTTGTTTGTCTGAGCAAGTCTTCACTTCTCCTTCAATTTTGAAAAATAATTTTGCTGGATATAGAATTTTAGGTTGGTGGGTTTTTCCTTTCAACATTATAAATAGTTTGCTCTTTTCTTGTTTGCATGGTTTCTGATGAGAAATCTGATGTAATTCTTACCTTTGCTCTTCTATAGGTAAAGATTTTTATTCTCCCCTGGCTTCTTTCAAGATTTTTGTCTTTGGTTTTCTACAGTTTGTCTATGTGTATAGATTTCTGGCATTTATCCTGCTTGGTGTTCTCTGAGCTTCCTGGATCTGTCATTAATTTTGGAAATTTTTCAGCCATTATTACTTCAAATATTTCTTCTGTTCCTTTTCCTCTTTATTCTCCAGTTGGTATTCCTATTACCAGCATTTTACACCTTTTGTAATTGTCCCACAATATTTGGCTATTCTGTCCTGTTGTTTTCATTCATTTTTCTCTTTGCATTTCAGTTTGGGAAGTTTCTAGTGACACATCTTCAAGATCACTGATTCTTTCCTTATCCATGTCCAGTCTAGTGATGAGCCCATCAAAGGCATTCTTCATTTCTGTTGAATGTTTTTGATTTCTAGCCTTTCCTCCTGATTCTTATAGTTTCCATCTCTCTGCTTACATTACCTATCTTTTCTTGCATGTTGTCTACTTTTTCCATTAGAGCCCTTTATATATTATTCACAGTTATTTTAAATTCTCTATATGGTAATTCCAAAATCTGTGTTATATCCAAGTCTGGTTCTGATGCTTGCTTTGTTTCTTCAAACTGTTTCTTTTCTTGTCTTTTAGCATATCGTATAAAACTTTTTGTTGGAAGTTGGACATAAGTCAATGGGTGATAGGAACTAAGATAATTATGCTTTTAGGATGAGGTTTTGTATTAATCTGGCTAGGACCTGGACTCTGTTTAATGTTTGCTATAGCTATGGGTACCAGAGGATTCAGTTTCCTTGGTTTGTTTTGTTTCCTCTCCTATTATCTTTGGGTTCCTTAAGAACTCCTTCTCAAACAGTGTCTGTGTTGCAGCTCTCTCAGTTGTAATCCACTATTATTATACTGAAGCCCTGTGCATGTAGCGGTAAGGTACTGAGGAAGGGAAGCATTCCACGATCTTTTAATTAAATCTTAGTTGTTTAGTGGGTCTGAGTTTTTGGGCTATGACTTTCAGAAGCATTTTTTAGTCTTTTTTTTCTCTAACCTTACATGAGACACGAAGGCTGAAGGGGGCTAAAGTTGACTAACTGCCCTTCCCACATGTTAGATAAAGTTCTGGTAACGTGGTTCCTCCTGGAGACTAGGCCTTTGTAATGGAGAACATTCTGGATGTATTTCAAAAGGGTTACTTTTCTCCTCCCCCTGCCCAAAACAGGAGAGATTTTTTTCCATGATCTTTACTACAAGAATCTGATGGAATTCCTGGAGGTAAAACCCACAGAAGTGTGGGGGCCTGTATAAAACTAGGCCCCCAGGGGTTAATTCTCAAGCTAGGCCACACACAGCCTCCAGCAATTAGTCAAAATAACCACTTATGTAAACTGTTCCTACCAGTTACTGGCTCCAGCGGCTTCTGCTTCTGGTAAGCTGATCTTAGCTATGATTCTCTGTACTTACCTGTCTCTCCAGATTTCAGAGTGGTGGTTTGCCCTGTGACTTCAATTCTCTGAAGGATCTAAGAAAAGTCATTGATTTTAAGTTTGTTTGATTGTTTTCTTGTTTTAAGGATGTGAGTGACAATTTCCAAACTCTTTACATGTTGAAGCTGAAACCAGAAGTCTTCTCTGATTAGATTCAGGTTTTTTGGTTTTGTTTTTTCTTTAAATATTGACCTTGTTTCCTGTGTCCTTACTAAACTCACCTATTAATTCTGGGAAATTTTTTGTAGATTCCTTGAGATTTGATACACAGACAATCAGGTCCTCTGCAAACAGAAATAGTTCTATTTCTTCCTTCCCAATCTGTATGCCTTTTTCCTCCCTTATTGTACCAGATAGGATTTACAGCATGATGTTGAATAGGAGTAATGAGACATCCTTCCTTGTTCCAGGTCTTATGGAGAACGAGTTCAGTCTTTCACCACTAAGTATGATGTTAGCTGTAGATATACTGTAGAATATACCTTTATCAAGTTAAGGAAGTTCCTTTCTATATTTAGTTTTCTGAGAGTTTTTATCAAAAATGGAAGCTGAGTTTTGTCAAATGATTTTTCTGCATGTATTGAGATTATTATATGATTTTCTTCTTAGTGTATGTTAACATGGTTAAATTTATTGATTTTCAACTGTGAACCAGCCTTGCATTCTCAGGATAAAACCCCTTTGATAATGATATATTCTTCTTTTTATATATTGCTGGATTCAGTCTGTTAATATTTTGTCGAGGATTTTTGCATCTATATTCACAAGGAATATAAGTCTCAAGATTTCTTGAAATGCTTTTTTATGAATTTGTTATCAGAGAAACGCTGGCCTCATAAAAATGCATTGGGAATTATTCTCTCCTCTTCTATTTTCTGGAAGAGATTTGTAGAATTGGTATTATTTCTTCCTTGTGCATTTGGTAGAATTCACCAGGGAAAATATCTGCACCTGGAGTTTTCTGGTGGAAGTTTTTAAACTATAAATTTCTTAAATAGATACAGGACTATTTAGGTTATGTATTTCTTCTTCAGTGAATTTTGGTCCTTTGTGTCTTTCAAAGAATTGTTTCATTTCATCTAAATTGTCAGATTTATAAGCATAGAGTTGTTCATGGACAATGGTGTGCTGCTAAATGTTTAACTGGCTCTCCAGGAATATAAAGACCTGATTTTGTAGTGTTTGCCAATTTTCATTGCCTAAATACTACAACCACACCTAATTTCATAACTGGTTTAACAACTGGTTCCAAAAGTTCTGAAATTGAATAACTGGCTATTGTAAGGCAATATGAGCCAGCTTCACTGTTCATGGTATTTCATTATTATCCTTTTTAATGTCTGGAGGGTCTGTATCGATGAACCTTCTTTCATTCCTAATATTGGAAATTTGTGTCTTCTCTCTTTGTGTCTTGGTCAGTTGGCTATAGGTTTATCAGCGTTGTTGATCTCTTCAAAGAATAAGCTTTCGGGGCCAGCCCCATGGCATAGTGGTTGAGTTTGGCATGCTCTGCTTCAGCAGCCCCTGTTTGTGGGTTTGAATCCCAGGCACGGACCTATAGCACTTGTCAGCCATGCTGTGGCGGCGACCCACATACAAAATAGAGGAAGATTGGCACAGATGTTAGCTTAGGGCTAATCTTCCTCAGCAAAAAAGCAAAAGAATAAGCTTTTGTTTCACTGACGTTTTCTATTTATCTGTTTCCATTTCATTGATTTCTGCTCTTTGTTATTTTCTTTGCTTACTTTAGATTTAATTTGCTCTTCTTTTTCTTATTGATTTGAGACACTTCTTTTCTAATATAAGCAGATAATCCCAAGGGTTTTCATCTAAGCACTGCTTTAGTTGTATTCCACCAATTTGAATGTGTTGTATTTTTATTTTCATTCAGTTCAAAAATTTATCTAATTTTCCTTGAGATTTCCTCTTTAATATATTGGTTATTTAGAGGTGTGTTTTTAAAAATATTTTGAAATTTTCCAATTCTAAAAAAGAACCAAACAGAAATTCTGGAGCTGAGGAACTCAATAAATAAGATGAAGAATGCATTAGAAAGCACTGGAAATAGAGCAGATCAGAAAGAAGAGAGAATAAGTGAGCTGGAAGATAGGAATCTAGAAATGGTTCAGGTGGAAAAGGAGAGAGAACTAAGATTTTTGAAAAGTGCAGAAACCCTACTAGAGCTATCAGATTCCATTAGGAGAGCCAAAATAAGAATAATGGGTATACTAGAAGGAGAGAAAGAAAAGGGGGCAGAGAGTTCATTTAAAGAAATATAGCTGAGAACTTCCCAAACCTGAAGAACTGGACATGTGAGTCCACGAAGCTAACACATCGCCTTATTATCTTGATGCAGAAAGACCTTCTCCAAGACACATTGTAATGAAGCTGTCAAAAGTCAGTGATAAAGATGGAATCTTAAAGGCAGCCGGGGAAAAAAAAAAGTAACCTACAAAGGAACTCCTTTAGACTATCAGCAGATTTCTCAATAGAAACTCTACAGGCCAGGAGACAGTAGAATGACATATTCAAACTAATAAAAGATAAAAACTGCCAACCCAGAATACTCTATCCAGCAAAGTTATCCTTCAGATATTAAGGAGAAATAAAGGCTTTCCTAGACAAATAAAAGCTGAGAGAGTTCACTACCACCAGAGCTGCCTTACAAGAAATGTTGAAAGGAGCTCTTCTACCTGAAATGAAAAGACACAAGTACACAAAACTCTGAGTAAGCTGATATACAGACAGAATCAGAAGACTGTAACTCTATTTTAGAATACAATATTAAACATTTAATTATAGCATAAAGGTTAAAGGAAAAGAGCATTAAAAATAACTATAGCTACTACAATTTGGTAATAAACTCACAGCATAAAAAGAGAGAATTTCTAACAGCAAAAATATAAAAGGAATAAAAGGATGAAACCTGTATAGGCAAATGAAGATAAGTTGCTATCAGCAGAAAAAGGACTATTTTTATCTATCAGACATTTTATGCAAACCTCATGGTAACCACAAAACAAAAATCTACAGCAGAGACAATAAACATTAACAAAAGGGGAAACTGAGTAAACCAGCATGGAAAACCACCAATTTTAAAAGGTAGACAGAAATACAAGGAAAAAGAGACAATGGAGATTAAAAAACAAGCAGAAAACAAAAGATAAAATGTCAAAAATAAGTCCTTACTGAATAATGAATATCACTCTAAATGAATAATCACCCTAAATGTAAATGGATTGAACTCACCAATCAAAAGGCACAGAGTGGCTGGGTGGATTTAAAAACAAGACCCAACTATATGCTGCCATCAGGAGACTCATTTCAGCTCTAAAGACACACATAGGCTCAAAGGGAAGGGGTGGAAGATGAAACTCCAAGCAAATGTTAACGAAAAGAAAGCAGGTACAACCATACTTATATCAGACAAAATAGACTTCAAGCCAAAAATGGTAACAAGAGACAAAGAAAGTCAGTATATAATGATAAAGGGGTCAATATACCAAGAAGATATAACAATCATAAATACATATGCTCCCAACACCCAAGCAGCAAAATGTATTAAGCAAATACTAACAGATCTTAAAGGAAAATAGACAACAATACAATAATAGTAGAGGATTTCAATACCCCACTATCAACAATGGACAGATCATCCAGAAAGAAAATCAACAAGGAAACGTTGGAATTGAACCACACTTGAGAACAAATGGACTTGACGTGTATACAACATTTCATCCAACAGCAGCAGACTACACATTCTTCTGAAGTGCACATGGAACATTCTCCAGGATGGATCACATGATAGGACACAAAACAAATTTTGGCAAATTTAAGAAGACTGAAATCATACCAACTGTGTTCTCTGATCACAATGGTAGGAAATCAGAAATCAACAATAAGAGGAAAGTGAGTTAATTTACAAATATGTGGAAACTAAATAACACACTTCTCAACAACCAATGGGTCAAAGAAGAAATCAAAAGGGAAAAATTTTTTCTCAAAGCAAATGAAAATGAAAATAAAACATCGAATTTTGTGGGATACAGCAAAAGCAGTTCTGAGAAGAAAGTTTATAGCAATAAATGCATATATTAAGAAATTAGAAAGATCTCAAATAAACAACCTAACTTTACACCCCAAGGAACTAGAAAAAAAGGAACAAATTAAGCCCAATGTTAGCAGAAGGAAGGAAATAAAAATCAGAGCAGAAATAAATGAAATAGAGACCCGAAAAACAATAGAAAGGATCAACAAAACTAAAAGCTGATTCTTTGAAAAGATAAACCCTTAGCTAGACTAACTAAGAAAAAGAGAGAAGACTCAAATAAATAAAATTAGAAATGAAAGAGGAGACATTACCATTGATACTACAGAAATACAAAGAATCAAAAGAGACAAATATAAACAATTATATGCCAACAAATTATATATAATATAGAAGAAATGGATACAAATCTAGAAACACACAACCTACAAAGACTGAATCAGGAAGAAACAGAAAATCTGAATAGATCAATATCAAGTCAAGAGATTGAGTCAGTAATCAAAAAAATCCCAACACAGAGGGACCGGCCCGGTGGCATAGCAGTTAAGTTTGCACATTCCACTTTGGTGGCCCGGGGTTCATGGCTTCAGATCCCAGGCACGGACCTATGCACCGCTTATCAGGCCATGCTGTGGCGGCATCCCATATAAAGTAGAGGAAGATGGGCATGGATGCTAGCCCAGGGCCAATCTTCCTCAGCAAAAAAGAGGAGGATTGGCAACAGATGTTAGCTCAGGGCTAATCTTTCAAAAAAAAAAAAAAACCTCCCAACACAGAAAACTCCAGGACCAGAGAGCTTCACTGGTGAATTCTACCAAACATTTAAAGAAGAATTAACACCAATCCTCCTCAAACTTCCAAAATATTGAGGAAGAGGGAACACTTCCAAACTCATTCTATGAAGCCAGCATTACCTTGGTACCAAAACCAGATAAGGATACCACAAGAAAAGAAAACCAATATCCCTGATGAATATAGATGTAAAAATTCTCAACAAAATAATAGCAAACCTAATTCAAGAACACATTAAAAGGAGTATACACCATGATGAAGTGGGATTTATTCCTGGGATGCAAGGATGGTTCAACACATGCAAATCAATAAAAGTAATTTATCATGTCTATAAAATGAAAGATAAAAATCACATGATCATCTCAAAAGATGTAGAAAAAGCATGTGACAAAATACAACATCTTTCATGATTAAAAACCCTTAACAGATTAGATATAGAAGGAATATACCTCAACATAATAAAGGCCATATATGACAAACCCACAGCTAACATTATACTCAATGGAGAAAAACTGAAAGTGTTTCCTCTAAGATCAGGAAGAAGACAAGGATGCCCCCTCTCACCACTCCTATTCAATATAGTACTGGAAGTCCTAGCTAGAGCAATTAGGCAACACAAAGAAATAAAAGGCATCCAAATAGGAAAGAAATAAAATTGTTGCTATTTGCTGATATGATCTTATATATAGGAAATCCCAAAGAGTCAACCACATTGGAATTAATCAATGATTTCAGTAAACTGGCAGTATACAAAATCAACATATTGAAATCAGTTGCATTCCCTTACACTAATGATGAAGCATTAGAAAAAGAAATAAAGAAAACTATCTCATTCACAATAGCATCAAAAACAATAAAATAATTAGGAATAAATTTAACCAAGGAAGTGAAAGATCTGTACAATGAAAACTATAAGATTTTGCTGAAAGAAATGGAAGACAAACAAATGGAAAGACATCCCATGTTGACCAATGGGAAGAATTAATATTGTTAAAATGGCCATACTACCCAAAGCCATCTACAGATTCAATGCAATTCCCATCAAAATACTAAAAGCATTCTTCACAGAAATAGAAGGAAAAATCCTAAAATTTGTGTGGAACCACAAAAGACCCTGAGTAGCCAAAGCAATCTTGAGAATAAAGAACAAAGCCAGAGGTATCATACTTCCTGATTTCAAACTATACTGCAAAGCCATAATAATAAAAACTGTATGGTACTGACACAAAAATAGGCACATAGACCAAAAGAACAGAAAAGAGAGCCCAGAATTAAATCCTGGCATATACAATCAACTAATATTCAACAAAGCCAAGAACACCCAATGGGGAAAGGACTCCCCCACCCACAAGAACACCCAATGGGGAAAGAACATCCAATGGGGAAAGTCTCTTCAACAAATGGTGCTGGGAAAACTGGAGAAAAAC
Organism: Ceratotherium simum simum; assembly: GCF_057802395.1. Taxonomy (NCBI): domain Eukaryota; kingdom Metazoa; phylum Chordata; class Mammalia; order Perissodactyla; family Rhinocerotidae; genus Ceratotherium; species Ceratotherium simum. Next base: position 33,491,113 of record NC_141906.1, read on the forward strand.
GTGCAGAACAATGAAATTGGACCCCTATCTCACACTGCTCACAAAAATTAACTCAAAATGGATCAAAGACTTAAACATAAGACCTGACACCATAAAACTCCTAGAAGAAACTCATCAATATTGGCCTTGGCAATGATTCTTTGGACATGACACCAAAAGCACAAACAACAAAAGCAAAAATCAAGAAATGGGATGACATCAAACTCAAAAGGTTCTGCACAGCAAAGAAACAATTAACAAAATGAAAAGACAGTCAACAGAATGGGACAAAATTTTTGCAAACCATCTATCAAATAAGGGGTTAATATCCAAAATATATAAAGAACTTACACAACTTAATAACAACAACAAAAAAAACCCCAAACAACCCGATTAAAAAATGGGCAGAAGAACTAAATAGATATTTTTCCAAAGAGGACATCAAAATGGCCCATAGGCACATGAGAAGATGCTCAACATCACTAATCATCAAGGAAATGCAAATAACCACAATGAGCTATCACCTCACACCTGTTAAAATGGCTATCATCAAGAAGACAAGAGACAACAGATACTGGCAAGGATGTGGTGAAAAGGAAACCCTTATATACTGTTGATGGGAATGTAAATTAGTCCAACCACTATGGGATGCAATATGGAGGTTCCTCAAAGAAATTAAAAATAGATATACCATATGATCCAACAATTCCACTGCTGGGTATATAACTACAGGAAATGAAAACAGGAGTTCAACAAGATATATGCACTCCCATGTTTATCACAGCATTATTTACAATAGCTAAGATATGCAAACAACCCAAATGCCTATCAATGGATGAATGGATAAAAATGATGTCGTACGTATACACAACAGAATGTTATTCAGCCATGATAAAGGAGGCTATCCTGCCATTTGCAACAACATGGATGGAACTTGAGCACCTTATGCTAAGTGAGATAAGATAGAGAAAGACAAGTACTATAGGATATCACTTATATGTGGACTCTAAAAAAGTCAAACCTGTGGAAAAAAAAAAAAAAGAGAGAGAGAGTAAAAAGGTGGTTACCAGGGGATAGGGGGTGGGAGGATAAGACTGATGGCGTTTAAGGGTACAAACCTGTAATGAGTACTAAATAAGCCATAGAGATCTAATGTACAATATACTGAATATAGACAATAATATTGTACTGTAAGTATGTAATATGATATTGTTACAACAGCAACAATATATAAATGTATCAAAGTAACATGCTGTACACTTAAATTTACACGTTAAATGTCAAATTTATCCAATTAAAAAAAAAGAAAAATAAATATAACAAAATGTTTGGGAATTTTACAGATATCTTTCTGTTAATGACTTCTAGTTTAATTCCATTTTGGTCAGAGAACACACTTGATATGATTTCTATTCTTTTAAATTTGTCAAAATTTGTTTCATGGCTCAGAACATAGTCCGTCTACATATTTGCTGATTTTTTTGTCTACTTGTTCTGTCAATTCTGAAAAAAAAGTGTTGAAATGTCTAACTGTGGATTCTTCTACTTCTCCTTTAAGGTTCTATCAGATTTGCTTCATATAATTTGAAGTTATATTGTTCAGTACATACACATTTAGGACTGTTATGTGTTCCTGATGAATTGACCCATTTATTATCACGTAATGTCCCTCCTCCAACACTAATAATTTTCCTTGTTCTGAAGTTTACTTTGCTTGACATTAATATAGCCACTCCAGATTTAATTTGATTAGTGTTTGTATGGCATATCTTTTTGCATTATTTTACTTTTAAGCTATAAAACAGATTAAAATAATATAGTGGTTATAGTTGAAATGGGCTTCTTGTAGACAGCAAGGAGTCTTTTTTTTTTTATCCAACCTGATTATCTCTGTTTTTAATTGGTTTGATTCAACTATTTACTTTTTTTTCTTTTTTCTTTTTTTTTTTTTGTGAGGAAGATCAGCCCTGAGCTAACATCCGATGCCAATCTTTCTCTTTTTGTCGACGAATATTGGCCCTGGGCTAACATCCGTGCCCATCTTCCTCTACTTTATATATGGGATGCCAACACAGCATGGCTTGACAAGCGGTGCCTCAGTGCACGCCCGGGATCTGAACCTGCGAACCCTGGGCCGCCAAAGCAGAGTGTGTGCACTTAACCGCTGCGCCACCAGTGGGCTCAACTATTTACTTTTAATGTAATTATTGATATGGTTGAATTTAGGTATTTCAATTTATGAGTTTGTTCTGCTTGTCCCTTCTATTTGTGTTCCTTTGTTCTCCTTTCTTGCCTTCTTTTGGATTATTTGAATTTCTTTTAGTATTCCATTTTAACTTGCCATTTATATATATATATAAACTACATATATAACTATAATTTGGCTATATCTCTTTGTACTATTTTTAGTGGTTGCTTTAAAGATTACAAAATATCTTCCTACACTAACCTTTCACAGTCTATTTAGAGTCAGTATTTTAACACTTCAAGTAATATGTAGAATTCTTACAACTATATAGGTCCCTTTACCTTCTCCCTCCCCTGATTATGTTATAGTAGTTCTATATATTACATCTACATACTTGAAAACCTTATAAGAAAATGTCATAATTTTCACTTTTAACAGTCACATGTATTTTTTAAAGATTAAAAGAAAACTAGTCTATCCTATTCACCTATTCAACATATTTACCATATCTGTTGCCATTTCTTCAATCTTAAAGTTCCAAGTTGCCTTATGATATTTTCTTTAGCATTTCTTTTAGAGCAAGTCTTCTGGCAATGAATTCTCTAATTTTCTCTTCATCTGAGAAGGCCTTGATTTCACCTTCATTCCTGAGGGATATGTCAGCATTTGCTATTGCCAGTTTCTTTGATTTTAGCCATTCTAATGGATGAGTAGGGTTATTACACTGTGGTTTTAACTTGCATTTCCCTAATGACCAATGATGTTGAAAATCTGTTCATATGCTTATTTGCTATTTATATATCTTATTTGGTGAAGTGTTCAGATCTTTTGCCACTTTTACACTTGATCTTAGCCAAAAGGCCGAGAAGCGATTTTTACCACTTTTAATATTGGCTTGTTTTTTTATTGTTGAATTTCAAGAGTTGTTTATATATTTTGGATGCAAATCTTTTATTGGACGTGTGATTTGCAAATATTTCCTTCCAGCCTGTAGATCGTCATTCACTCTCTTAACAGTGTCTTTTACAGATCGAAGTTTTAATTTTGGTAAGTGTAATCTATCATTTTTTATGGATCATTTCTCAATAACCCATGGGTCAAGGAAAAAGACTCAAGAGAAATTTAAAAATGTTTTGAACTAAATAAAAATTAAAAGGTAACACACAGTTGAAGCAGTGCTCAGAGGTAAACGTATAGTATTAAATGCTCATAATAGAAAGAAAAAATCTAAAATCAATAACCTAAGTTTCCACTTTAGCAAACCAGAAACAAAAGATAAAATCAAAACCAAAGCAAACAAAAGAAAAAAATAAGTATTTGAGCAGAAATTAATAACAGAAAAATAAAGAAATCAATGAAACCAAATATTGTTTCTCTGACAAGAGCAAAAAATTGATGTATCTCTAGCCAGCTTAACAGAAACAGGGGAGGGGAGAGAACTACAAATTATGAAAATCAGGAATGAAAGAGGGAATATAACCACTGATCCCACAGTCATTAAAAGGATAATAAAAAATATTATGAACAACTCTATGTCCATAAGTTCAACAACTTAGATGACATAGACTAATTCCTCAAAAGACACAAACTATCAACAATCACTCAAGAAAAAAGAGATAACCTGAATGCCCTGTATCTATTAATGAAATTTAATTTATAAGTAAAACCCTTCCAATAATAAAAACTCTAGGCCCAGGTGTGTTCACTATTGTATTCCACCAAATACATAGGAAGAAATAATACTAGTTCTATACAATCTCTTCCAGGAAACAGAAGAGGACAGAACATTTTCAATTCATTTTATAAGGTCAGCATTACTATATCAAAACCAGATAATGACATTACCAGAAAAGAAAACTGTAGACAGATATCCTTCAAGAAAATCCTGTGAATTTTTAATTCCAGATATTGTAGATTTTCAGTTCTAGAAATTCTATTTGGTTCTTTTTATATCTTACATAGCTCTCATTATGTTCTTATTTTCCTTTGAGTCCTTGATACATTTGTAATAGCTTTTGAAAAGTCCCTTTCCATTAATTCTATTAGCTCTGTCTTTTCTAGATCTTTTTTTAATGAGTAGTTTTTCTCTTGATTTTAAGCCACATTTTCCTTCTTCTTGTATGCCTAGTAATTTTATTATTGGATGTTGGACATTGTGACTTTTACATTGTTAGAGGTCTTGATACTGTTGTCTCCTTTAAAGTAAAATGATGGGGTTTTTTGGCAGGCATTTAGGTTCCTAGCAAATCAATTTGGTATTTTTTAGAGCAGGTCTAAAATAGCCTTTAATCTAGGGCTAGTTTAACCCTATTACTGAGGTGTGACCTTTCTGGGGTTTTTACTGAAGGCCACAGATGTCCAACAAAATCTCTCTAATCTGGCTAGTTAGAACCTGAGTATCTTCTAGACTCATGTGAGCTCTTAGAATAGTTCAGCTAAAAGCTCCCTATTTGTACTTTGCCCAGTCTTGTGGAGCTTCATTCTATTTGTGTGCAGCTTAGATGCCAGCAAAATACTCAAGCAGACTCCTATGTAGATTTCTGGAGTCCTTTCTCTGGAGAGCTCTCTCCCTTTTCATACTCTTCCCTGAAAATTCCAGCCACTTGGGCCTCCCTGAAATCCAGTCTCTCTCTCCCCAATTCCACAAGACAGCCGTGCTTTGCTTAGGTTCCTCCTGATGTGTGATAGCTGGAAAGTGCCTCCAGGCAGAACATGAGGGCAATCATACGCTGTCCTAATTTACTCCCTTCTCTCATGGATCACAGCTCTGCACTGCCTGTTGTCCAATATCTGAGAACAGTTGTTTCATATATTTTGTCTAGTTTTCTAGTTGTTTATACAGGAGGACAAGTCCAGTACTTGTAAATTGTCACGGCCAGAAGTAGAAATGTCCATGCTTCATATATAGCTGAACATTATTATAAACACTGCTGGTTTATTAAGTCCTCATTATAGCAGGAGCTGTAAAATATAAAAAGAGAACTTCTACCTTCCCAGTTAATACTGTACAGGTAAAACTATAATATAAATATGCTTCAGAGTTTGACAATTTTTAAAGCGTTAAAGAATGGATTGGAAGTACCAGGAGATCTGTTCATGTTCTCAATGCCTATAATATGTTTTACCCTCAAGGGAAACAGACCAAATATTTTAAAAATAGTTATGCATTATACTCTATTAATAGAGTATTTTATTCTCCTCCTTTCTGATATTGCTGTTTACTCTAATAAATTAACCAGACAAATTCAGTTTTATCATCATCATGTGGTTTCTGCTTTATTCCCATGCTTGTCTAAAGGTCTCTTCTATAAGATACAGATCAGAAATTGGAAAGAACAGACTCAAAACCTTGGTTGAAATGACTGTAACAGATCCTCTTATCTATTGATACTGCAAGGAATAAACTCACAGAAACAGGCTTCCCGGTGTAAGCTAACATTTCCATCTCAGGTAGATACCAATTTGTCTGTAGGGGCCTGAGTCAGGATTTTCCAAGATTAAATTTTAGACTAGGAGCAGATAACTTTGTGAAAGCACACTGATAACTGAAGATACAGCAGGACATTAACTATGCCAGATTGAATGAACAGATGAGGGCAATCTAATCACGTTTATTCATTTTGGAATTTTGTTGGTACTATTTTTAACATTCTATTATCTGATGAGCATATGAGAAAACCCATTTTCTTTTGACTTTTCTCTAACACTTATGTTTGTGCAAAACATTCTTTGTATTTAGTATCTTATTCTCATCAACCCCTCAGAATTCAGGTACAAACACTTTTTACTGAGTCTCAACTTTTCATAACAATGAAGTCATTTGCATATGTTGAATAAAAATCTGTCCTCCTTTTCACTAGGATATAATTGGACAAATTGCACAACGGTGGCCATATCCGGAGGATCATATTTGAGAATACATTCCATTCAATCAGATACGACAAGCCCCTAGTCCCCATTAAGGACACAGATATAACTGATATTTGGAACCAATACCTATAGGTATTGCATAGCCCTCCTATGCAAACTGTCTGGTATCTGTCGTTGTACATTGTCCCAGCATTACAGGTATTAAGAAAGGTCACTGCCTCGCAGGAAAAGGAGAGATGAATTTGCCCACATTTGTAGGTATACAGGTAAAACCTGGCGAAAACGAATTTCTTGTTTTGTAAATAATAACGATAAAAAGAGCTCTGGAATGATAGGGATTATTAAAATGAAATTCTAGATTCCTACAGAACCTAACTTAATGGCCTTAGAAGTGGTTTAACACTGTCATATGACATGATCTGGCTCTGTATTTGCTGATTATACAAGGAACCTTAAGTGTGCTAATTGACTCTCTTACTGCACCTATGTAAATTAATAAAGCCAAATAACACAAAATCACAATGAGATCAGCCTCTAAATAATCTATAGAAGTTATTTATGATCACAAGAAGAGCCTATTAAATTATTCAAAACTTAGAAATAAGGCAAAAAGTAGATTTCTGGACTCTGTAATATCATGGTAGTGCATTCTTTAACAAGCCCACCTAAGGGTCATCTGACTCTTAGGGGAATATACCTTTGTTTGAATTACTATTTACTATTGATTAGGACCAGACTATGTAAAGTTAGATGTTAACCTGCAGAAAACTGATAAAAGTAGAAATGATTTTTGTCCAGTAGAGAAGCAAGTGATGTTTTTGTGTGTGTGAGGAAGATTAGCCCTGAGCTAACATCTGCCAATCCTCCTCTTTTTGCTGACAAAGACTGGCCCTGGGCTAACATCCATGCCCCTCTTCCTCTACTTTATATGTGGGACGCCTGCCTCAGCAGGGCTTGATAAGCTTCCGTGCCTGGGGTTCCGAACCCACGAACCCTGGGCCGTGGAAGTGGAGCATGCGAACTTAACCACTATGCCACCAGGCTGGCCCTGAGATGCAAGCGATCTTTGACAGAGCAGATAACTCTAAAGATATGGCTTTACTGTCACAGAGTATATTAACCAAGTTAATGCACTAGGTTTATATCTAACTAACTTCAGCCTTTCTTTGTTGCACTGACTATATGCATGTCATTTCTCACTTGTTTTTGGAGCAGGTTTTGTCATCCTGCTTGTTCCCTCATTAACATGCTAAATAAAACTTGTACTCATGCTGACTATGTATATGCATAAGAATTATATTTTTGTCACTTTGAGAATTATACTTTCACAAAAGGATTTAAGAAAGCTCCACAGAAATGTTCGTTTTGCTGGAGAAACAGGAACTCAGCTGAGCTTCCGGGAACAACTCCCAGAACTTCTGTATCTATTTTTATTTCATAATCAATCAGATTAACCACTTAATTTTCACAAGTAATCTCAAGAATAATAAATACACTAACAAATAATAATTAACTCACCATCATCAATCCACAATCCAATGAAGAGCAACCAGAATAATCTTCACAAACAAAACCAATCTCTTTGCTATGAAAAATTACCCAAACATCCGAATCTTTTAAATCACATGCCAACACCACTTCAAACACCTCTGACCACACAGCATGCAAGCAATGAAAGCTCTACAATCAAACCTAAAAATAAAGCCCCCTAGACAACCATATCTGAACCTCAGGTTTCAGGATACTCCTCAGTAGCCATAGCAATAGTATAACTAAACACTGCAAGCATACCACCTAAATATGCTAACATCAAACTATTAATCCTAAAAAATATCCACCAAAATTTATTGCAATAACATATCCAACCCTACCACTTACAATAAGTAAGACTTTTACAAGCCATACATTATGCAACAGATATAACAGCTTTTTCATCTGGAACACACATTTACCAAACATTAACTATGCCTAACTAATCCAATATATACATTCTACCGGAGCATCTCTAACTTGTATGTGTCCATTTACGCATGTATGATGGGACCTATATACAGAGCCTACATACACAAACCTGGAATATCAGAGTGATCTCATTATTTTCACATATGGAAACAGCGTTTATAGGCTATGTACTCCTAGGAAAAAAGTATTCTGAGGAGACACAGTAATTACAAATCTACTTTCAGCTATCCCTTATGTTAACACTAGTTAATAGAATGCGTCTGTGGTGGATAAGTGCATCCTTTTATAATTCTTTACTTTTCACTACTTTTACATGAAAAAGGATCAAATATGTCCTCAGGATTAACATCAAATACAAATAAAATTCCATTTTACCCTTAGTACATAATCAAAAACACCTTAAGATGTTCCTAATTACACAATTACCTGATAAGAGAGCTATTACATAGCTGACCCCTACAGCACGCTATCCTTACTGCCACAGGTGCCAGCAGTACAGATGCCTGCTTTCTGCCCTGATCAGATGTTTATTTTCAAAATCAAAGTCTCAAATGAGTATGTCTGATTGGTAAAACCTAGGTCACATGGATTTCTCCTAGACATATGATACGCTGGAAAATGTAAGTTGTTTTGTTTAATCTATCTTGAGAAGGCAGGCTTGACTTTTATCAAGTGCAAATCTGACCTTTGATTTTACCCACTTTAAAATACCCAGGATAATTCTAAACTCTCTAACTTGTTATTTAGCATTGCTATAATCTCCTCTCAACATGTTTTCCCCGATTCTTCTCCTAATCTATCTTCCATCTCCTCCCTACTCCTCCCCTCTCTCCTTCTCTCCATCCTTCCCTTCCTCTCTTTCTTTTACACATGTGCACACACACACACCATATCCCCTCTTGCTCCAGTATACTGTAATCTCTGAAACACACCACCATCATTGCCCATGGTTCCCCTTAGGAATGATCTTCCCTCAGCTCAAATGATACATTTGCATGAAGTATTCTCTAACTCTCTCAAGTAGAACCAGTCACTCTTGCCTCAAAATTACACTGTACACAGCACATGCTTTATATTTTACCACACCTTTATCAGCCTATACATCTCCTTCTTCCAGAATCCCCCATCCCCATCCCTCAGACTGAGACAGAAATTGTTCTTGTGTGCTCCTAAGCAACCTGAAATTAACTCTAGTTTAGCACTTATCATAATGTATTGTAATTGCCTGTTTCTTACATTATCCTGTGAACTCCATTAGGGCTGGGTGTGTGTTTATTCACCATTGTATTCCATGTGCCTAGTATCCAATAGATACTCAATAAATATTTGTTGAATGGTAAGAAGAAAGAATCAAGAATAAATATGTTTCCTAGTCTGTCTCATCTATGATTGTAAGCTACCCCAAATGCCCAGGAAAACGCTATATACATGGGAGGCCCACTGTAAAAGTTTATGAAACGCTTGGATAAAAAGGAAATAAATGACAAGAGCAAGTTTGTCTTCAGAATTTCCAGTGAATATAGAAAGAGTAATTACACTGACTGCATTACTAGAAAAATCCTCCCACCAAAGTTATAGTCTTGTTACAAAACTGGAACAAAATTGTGTGTATGCGTGCCTATCTTCATCTAAAGCCTTTATCTCCAGGAGCTGTTTAGCACATGACCTTGTACAGAAGAGGGATTCATTGAAGGTTTGTTGAGCTGGGGAATGTGTCTTACCTCTGGCTGTACAAACCATCTGCCTGCATTCAGAGTCGACAAGAAATTCCATGTGAAATGAGAAGGGTGCTGGAAGGAGGCGTTTGGCATGACTTTCCGAATATTGGTTGTTCTTCTCAGGTCATGGTCATGCATGAGAAAAGGCACCTCATCATAACTGCAAGCAGAGGGGGACAAGAGGGAAAGGGGTAGATAGGCTGAACTCAGTCCCCTTGGCAGATAGGGTTCTCAGAAAGCCCATCAAAGTCACAAGTCTTACTAAGGCTCTCTACTCCCTCCCAAATCTCAGCAAAGGACTAAGTAGCAGTCATTTACACTTTGATGCTAATATTTTTCTGCTCTAGGGACCAATCTTTTGTGATATATAATAATCATAATAGTGATGGTGAAAGAGTTGCCTCCCTATCCAGGGGCTTTCTGACATCAAGAAAACAATAGGTACAGCAGTGACCTGAGAGCAAGATGAGTGGGGCGAGGATGGGGCAAGGCCCTGAGGTCCCCAGAACCATACTAAGCAGGCATTCACACAATCTTTCTGTGTTTTTCTGACCCATTTCCCAGCTAGGCACCCGCCGTGAGTATTTCTGGTCCTAGACCCTTCACTCAGATGGTCTCATTAGAAAAGTTCCTGGATCTGTTATCTGCTGTTTGCCTTGAAGAAGCTCTGCTTTTATAAAAATCTCACTTCCTTTCTCATTAAAATACCTATGAGGAGAACTCTCTAATGGCCATGAGGGAGACTTAGCCTCCTGCCCATAAATAACTAGAAAACTGGACAAAAGAAGATAATTTTTTTCAGCCAATGGATAACAGGAAGCACAGTATGATGATCTCTGAGAAAAGGCAAACAAATGAAATAAGCTCTACCATTACCACAGCTTCCTTCTTGCAGGTGAATACTAGACTGTGGCAGGGGGCTGGGTAACCTAAAAGGAACCCAGCTATTGTGCTGAAATGAAGAGAAAGAGAGGAGATTAAGGAGAGGTCAAGACAGCTAAAATTTGTGGGCTCGAGTCCCATAGAGGATGGAGCTATGCAGGGGGAAAAAAAAAAAGAGTTCCAGAAAAATAAGTACAGAGGTCCCTTGAGTGTATGGCTAAATATCAATCTGTACAATGTGCAGAGAAAACTCTATAAAGCTTGCCAAGAACAACTTTCAAGAAAAGAAACATTACCAGAAAGTTCTAAGACAAACAATTTGCAGAGCTCACAGAGGAGTGTGAATCATTCAAGTTCCATCCTTGGAGAGTGGAGAGACCTCAATCATTACATGGACATTGTTTAGAGGCTCCAGAGGGCTATGCCTTAGAAATGAGGATAATTTAGAACTAGAGTGACTTTAGAGCCTCCATAAAAGAACTTAAAAACAATCCTCCAAAGGATCAAACTAATCTGCAAGTAACTTAACTGCCTGCTAGAGAAAGTCCAAAATTCTTTAAAGGAATACAACAAAATATACCACCCAGCATGGTAAAATCACAATGTCCAGCATGTAACCAAAATTTACCAGACATGTAAAGAAGCAGGAAAATGTAACCATAATTGGGAGAAGTTACTCAATAAGGACAAACTCAAAAATGAAAGACATGATATAATTAGTAAACAAGGGTATCAAACCATGTGAAAGAAAAATATAGATGATGTATATAAGAGATGTAAAGGAAAACATAAGCATAATGAAGACATAACTGTAAGATATAAAAAAGAAACAAATGGAAATTATAGAGTGGAAAAAATATAATAACTGAAATAATATTTTCACTGGATAAAAAAACAGCAGATTAGATACTACTGATTATGTAAAGATCAGTGCATTTGAGGATGTAGCAATTGAATCTATCCAAATGACATGTGAGACAATATCAAGCAGTATTTTATATGTGTGACTGGAGTCCTAAAAAGAGGGGGAATAGACTAAAATCTGATGAAATAAAAGTAAAAAAATCTTCAAAATTTCATGAAAATTATGCATCAACAGATCCAAGAATCTTAATGAATACCGAGAAAGATAAATATGAGAGTATACATCCACATGCACACATTCCACATTTAGGATTATTATAACCAAATTGGTGAAAAACTGAGGAGGAAAAGAAAACTGTAAAAGTAGCCAGAGGGGAAAAAAAGACATATTTAGAGAGAAATAAAGATAAGCATACAGCAGAATTCTCATCAAAAAAAAAATCTGACAGAAAACAATGAAACGACATATTTTAAGTGGTGAAGGAAAACAACAGTCAACTTAAAATTCTTCAAAAATGAAGGGAAGAAGAGAAGATTTGGGGAAGGTGGCAGAGTAGGAAATACCAGAATCTGTCTCCCCACCTAGACAGCAAACAACCGCACTGGCAGGCTCTGTCTGATGTAACTGTTTTGGAACTCTGGAGTATATTAAAGGCTTGCAACTTCCAGGTGAAGACTTAGACATAAATTGGGGTTAATTTTGGTCAATTTCAGCTCTCAGCACAGTAACACTACCCCATCCCCCACCCCCAGCCACATGGCAAGCAACCGTTCACAGGTTCCTGGAGTAGCTTGTACAGCAGCTGGTGAAAGGTAGGGTGGCAAAAAGGACACTGTACTCCAAATATAGGGCTTTGTGCACTGATTGCTGCTTCTTGTCAAAGAAAAGCAGAGAGGTGAGCAACTATTGTTGTTGCACCTCTCCCATGGTTGCAAAGCCCTCCCCCTCTGGCCAAAGTGACTTCCAGGGGATTTAAAGGGCCATAACCCTTTTTTACCCCCTTCATTTTTCTCCTTTTCCCCTTTTGGAAGTCCGACATTAAAGACTAGCACATTAAAAATAGATTCATATACAGGGAAAATTAGAAAATGACTGTGCATGCCCAAGAAAAGGATCATAAAAACCTGAGAAGACCTTAAGTTTACACCTCAGGCTGACTCATGGCACAGAGATATCCTACAACAACAACAACAACAAAAAACCAGTAATAAAAAACAGCAAACCCTGGGGTAGGGGGAGAATCTGATTTCCAGGGTTACCATATTATTAGATGCTGTGAATGAAACCAGGACCCCTCTCCTAGGTCTAACAGGTGAATCTAGCAAGCAAACTCCAAAGGCTTCAAGTCAGTACAATAAAAATCTATGCTGTACTGTGAAGCAGCCACGCAGGCTATCTTAAGCCTGTGTTAGGATGACTTTGCAACCGCATACTTCATGACTGAAGACACCAGCTGGATAGATCCACAACAAGAAAAGATAAAGAGTACCTCACTCCCACATTTCCCAGCCACATTTCTTAGAGATTGAGGTAGAGACCCTGGTCCTTGCCTCCCTTCACACATAGGTAACACCAACACTCCAAGCCCTGTGTGATGAATAACCAAAAAGTTCTTGTTTATGTTATTTTTGAAGTATATGGATATTAGAAGTGTAAGCCCTTTTCTGCACATACACTGCTATGTTAAAAAAAAAAAAAAAAGTATATAAACTATACTCAGATCTGTAGACCTCAGAGCAGTTCCTCAGAATACTCTGTTGGACTGTTTCCTGGGATTCAAATTCTTCACTCTGGTTATCGAATAAACTCCTTTAATTAACCTTTACCCAGACTCTCTATTTCAGTCTACAACACAAATGTCCAGTTTTCAACAAAAAAAAAAATCACAAGGAGTACAAAGAAACAGGAGAGTATGGCCCATTCAAAGGAAAACAATAAATCAACAGAAACTGTCCCTGAAAAAGAGCTGATGGCATATATACTAGACAAATCATCCTAAAGATATTCAAAGAACTAAAGGAAGGTGTGGATAAAGTAAAAAAAAAAAAAAAAATGTATGAACAAAATGGAAATATTAATAAAGAGATAAAAAAACCCAAATAGAAATTCTGGAGCTGAAAAGTACAATAACTAAAATGAAAAACTGACTGGAGGGATTCAAAAGCAGATTTAAGCAGGCAGAATAAAGAATCAGTGAACTTGAATATATGACAATAGAAGTTATTAAGTCTGAGGAACAGTAAGAAAACAGATTGTAGAAAAGTGAACAGAATCTAAGGGATACCCTGACACCAAAACCAGGCAAACACACTACAAGAAAAGAAAAACACAGACCAATATCCCTTATTAACATTGATGCAAAAATACTCAATAAAACACTAGCAAATAGAATTCAGTAGTGTATTAAGAAGATTATACACCATGACCAAGTGGAATTTATTCCTGGAATGCAAGGATAATTCAACATACCAAAATCCATCAATGTAATATACAACATTAACAGAATGAAGGAGGAAAAAAACCCACACTATCGTCTCAATTGAAACACCATTTCATGATAAATATACTCAACAAACTAGGAATAGAAGGAAACTATCCCAAAATAATAAAAGACACATATGAAAAACCCACAATGAACATCATATTCAATGGTGAAAGACTGAAAGCTTTTCCTCTAAGATTAGGAACAAGGCAAGGAGGTCTGCTTTCACTACTTTTATTCACACTAGTACTGGAAGTTCTAGGCAGAGCAATTAGGCAACATAGAGAAACAAAACGGATTCAAATTGGAAAGGAAGAAATAACACTACCTCTGTTTTCAGATGACAGTATCTTATACGTAGAAAACCCTAAAGATTCCACAAAAAAACAGAACTAGTAAATGAATTCAGCAAAGTAGCAGGATAGAAAATCAACACACAAACATCAGTTGCATTTCTATACGCTAACAACGGACACTCTGAAAAGGAAATTACAAAAATAATTCCAATAGAGGAAGATGGAACACTTCCTAAATCATTCTACGAGGCCAACATCACCCTGATACCAAAACCAGACAAAGACAATACAAAGAAAGAAAATTACAGGCCAATATCGCTGATGAACATTGATGCAAAAATCCTCAACAAAATACTGGCAAACCGAATACAACAATACATTAAGAAGATCATACACCATGATCAAGTGGGATTTATACCAGGGACGCAGGGATGGTTCAACATCCGCAAATCAATCAACGTGACACATCACATCAACAAAACAAAGAATAAAAACCACATGATCATCTCAATAGACGCAGAGAAGGCATTTGACAAGATACAACACCCATTTATGATAAAAACTCTCAATAAAATAGGAATAGAAGGAAAGTACCTCAACATAATAAAGGCCATATATGACAAACCCACAGCCAACATCATACTCAACGGGGAAAGACTGAAAGCCGTTCCTCTGAGAACAGGAACGAGGCAGGGCTGCCCACTCTCACCACTCCTGTTCAACATAGTACTGGAGGTTTTGGCCAGAGCAATTAGGCAAGAAAAAGGAATAAAAGGAATCCAAATAGGTAACGAAGAAGTGAAACTCTCACTATTTGCAGATGACATGATTGTATATATAGAAAACCCTAAAGAATCTGTTGGAAAACTATTAGAAACAATCAACAACTACAGCAAAGTTGCAGGGTACAAAATCAATCTACAAAAATCAGTTGCATTTCTATATGCTAATAATGATCTAACAGAAAGAGAGCTCAAAAAGATAATACCATTTACAACTGCATCAAAAAGGATAAAATACCTAGGAATAAATCTTACCAAGGAAGTGCAGGACCTATACAATGAGAACTACAAGACATTATTGAAAGAAATCCATGATGACATAAAGAAATGGAAAGATATCCCATGCACGTGGATTGGAAGAATAAACATAGTTAAAATGTCTATATTACCTAAAGCAATCTACAGATTCAATGCAATCCCAATCAGAATCCCAATGACATTCTTCACAGAAATAGAAAAAAGAATACTAAAATTTATATGGGGCAACAAAAGACCCCGAATAGCTAAAGAAATCCTAAAAAAAAAAAGAACAAAGCAGGAGGCATCACAATCCCTGACTTCAAAACATACTACAAAGCAATAGTAATCAAAACAGCATGGTACTGGTACAAAAACAGACACACAGATCAATGGAACAGAATTGAAGGCCCAGAAATAAAACCACACATATACGGACAGCTGATTTTTGACAAAGGTGCTAAGAACATGCAATGGAGAAAGGAAAGTCTCTTCAATAAATGGTGTTGGGAAAACTGGACAGCCACATGCAAAAGAATGAAAGTGGACCATCTGCTATCGCCATTCACAAAAATTAACTCAAAATGGATCAAAGACCTGAAGGTGAGACCTGAAACTATAAAACTCATAGAAGAAAATATAGGCAACACACTATTTGACATTGGTTTTAAAGGAATCTTTTCAGATGACATGCCTACCCAGACTAGGGAAACTAAAGAAAAAATAAACAAGTGGGACTTTAACAGATTAAAGAGCTTTTATAAGACAAATGAAACCAGAATCAAGATGAACAGACAACCAACCAGCTGGGAGAGAATATTTGCAAAACATACATCTGACAAGGGGTTGATCTCCATAATATATAAAGAACTCACACAATTGAACAACAAAAAAACAAACAACCTGATCAAAAAATGGGCAGAGGAAATGAACAGACACTTCTCCAAGGAAGATATACAGATGGCCAATAGGCACATGAAAAGATGCTCAACATCACTAATCATCAGGGAAATGCAAATCAAAACAACACTAAGATACCACCTCACGCCCGTTAGAATGGCTATAATCACCAAGACAAAAAACAACAAATGTTGGAGAGGATGTGGAGAAACAGGAACCCTCATACACAGCTGGTGGGAATGCAAATTGGTGCAGCCTCTATGGAAAACGGTATGGAGATTCCTCAAAGAATTAAAAATAGAGATGCCCTATGATCCAGCCATCCCACTACTGGGAATCTATCCAACAAACCTGAAATCAACAATCCAAAGAGGCTTATGCACCCCTATGTTCATTGCAGCATTATTCACCATAGCCAAGAAGTGGAAGCAACCTAAGTGTCCCTCGACTGACGAATGGATTAAGAAAATGTGGTATATATATACAATGGAATACTACACAGCCATAAAAAAGACAAAATTGTCCCATTTGCAACAACATGGATGGGCCTGGAGCATATTATGTTAAGTGAAATAAGCCAGAAAGAGAAAGACAAACACTGCATGATCTCACTCATATGTAGAATATAAACCAACACATGGACAGAGAAAACTGGACTGTGGTTACCAGGGGCAGTGGGGGTGGGGGGTGGGCACAAGGGGTGAAGGGAGTCATATATATGGTGATGCACAAACAAAAATGTACAACCCAAAATTTCACAATGTTAGAAACCATTAAAACATCAATAAAAAAAAGAATAAAATGCTTAAGAATTAACTTAACCAAGGAGGTGAAAGACTTATACAGTGAAAACTAGAATACATTGCTGAAAGAAATTAAAGAAGACATAAATAAACGGAAACACATCTCATGTTCATGGATTGTGAAGATGTCAATACTACTTAAAGTAATCTACAGATTCAATGAAGTCCCTATCAAAATCCCAATGACTTTTTTAAAAACAGAAAAACCCATCCTAAAATTCATATGGAATCTCAAGGGATCCTGAATAGCCAAAACAATCTTGAAAAAGACGAACAAAACTGGAGGACTCACACTTCCAGATTTCAAAATTTACTACAAAGCTATAGGAATCAAAACAGTATGATACTGGCAGAAAGACGGAAAAATAGACCAATAGAATAGAGAGCCCAGAAATAAATCATCACACATACGGTCAAGTTTGTACAAAAGTGCCAAGACCAGTCAACAGGAAAAGGAAAATTGCTGAAACAAATGGTGTTGTAAGACTGAATATTCACAGGAAAAGAATGACGTTGGACCTTTACCTAATACCATATACAAAAATTAACTCAAAATGGATCAAAGACCGAAATGCAAGAACCAAAATAATAAAACTCTTAGAAGAAAACATAGGGGGACATCTTCATGACTTTGGATTTGGTAATGATTTCTTGGATGACAACAAAGGCACAGATAATCAAAGAAAAAACAGACATTGGCCTTCATGAAAATTTAAAAATTTTGTGCATCAAAAGACACTATCAACGGAGTAAAAAGGCAACCCACAGAATGGGAGAAAATATTTGCAAATCATACATCTGATAAAGGATTAATATCCAGAATATATAGAGAACACCTAAATTTCAACAACAAAAAAACAACCCAATTCAAAAATAAGCAAAAGACTTGAATAGACATTTCTCCAAAGAAGATTATGAATGACTAATAATGAAAAGATGCTCAACATCACTAATCACTAGGGAAATGCAAATAAAAACTACAATGAGATACCACCTCATACCCATTAGGATGGCTACTATCAAAAAAACAGAAAACAAGTGTTGGTGAGGATGTGGAGAAATTGGAACCCTATGCATTGTTGGTGGGAACATAAGATGGTACAGCCACTGTGGAAAACAGTATGGTGGTTCCTCAAAAAATTAAAAATAGAATTACCACATGATCCAGCAATTTCACTTCTGGGTATATACCCAAAAGAATTGAAAGCAGGGTCTTGAGGAGATATTTACACACCAATGTTCATAATAGCATTATTCACTATAGCTAAAATGTGGAAGCAACACAAGCGTCCATTAACTGACGAATGGATAAGCAAAATGTGGTGTATATATATAATGGAATATTATTCATCCTTTTTAGGATGGAAATTCTGCAAAATACTATAATACGAACAAACCTTGAGGACTTTATGCTAAGTGACATAAGCCAGTCACAAAAAGACAATACTGTATGATTCCACTTATATGAATTACCCAGAGTAGTTAAAATCATAGAGACAGAAAATAGAATGGGGTTGCCAGGAGCTGGAGAGAGAAAGGAATGGGGAGTTAGTGTTCAATGCATATAGAGTTTCAGTTTTACAAGATGAAAAGAGTTATGGAGATGGATGGTTGAAGGTTGCACATTATAATAAATATATATAAGACCACTGAACTACACATTTAAAAATTGTTAAAATGGTAAATTTTATTTTTTGTATTTTACAATTTTTTTTTAATTGAAAAGAAAAAAGGCCACCACAAAATACAGTTATGCATCACTTAACGACAGGGATGCATTCCAAGAAATGTGTCATTAGGTGATTTCGTCGTTGTGCAAACATCATAGAATGTACTTAGACAAACCTAGATGATATAGCCTACTACACACCTAGGCTATATGGTACTAATCTTATGGGACCACCATTATATATGCAGGTCATCGTTAACTGAAATGTCATTATCTGGCTCATGATTGTACTCACTTGGGAAAGCAACCCAGATGACATATTATTTTCTTGGTAAATAAGTACATTTCAATGTGGGAAGATGAAGAATTAAATATATTCATGTTTAAAACAATCATACCTATATTATTAATATTCATGCTTAAGGAATCTTTGGGTAAATTTGCAGGACATGTTTAGGAGAATTGGGCATAGGTTACCTTTGTAATTCCAATTTAAAATATGAAATTGAGTCATCTAGATTGTGATTATAGGTTCAAATCTCACTACATTTATAAAAGGATTTGAAAGACATAAGAGCATTTAAGGTTTACATAGTTAAACATTTAATGTATTAGATTTATAAGAACTACTTAAGCATTCCGAAAAGATTCGTCAGACAACTACAGTACTGAAAAAAGAAAATATATTAAATGTGTAACTGCAGTTTAAAAAATCTGAAGTATTACAACTAAAATGGGATTAGGATTAGGTATTAATCAAAGGTTCTCAAAAGTGATGGTTAAAATGTTAGACCTACAAATGGAATAAGGTTTATAAGCTAAATTTAAAAGCTTAAGTAAGAAGGAGGGTTCTGAATTTAATAAACTGAATACTTATTTTGATTTCAACCAAAGTAAAATGCTTCTGGCATACAAAAATCACCTCAAGGCACGAAATAAACTTATGTTTAACAAAAAAAAAAATGAAGAGAAAATGAAAATGTTTTCATACAAAGAGAGGATAATTCATTTATAGCAGACCTGCACTATAAAAAAAATTAAAAGATGTTCTTAGGCAAAAAGTAGACACTAGTTGGAAACTTAGATCTGCACATAAGAATGAAGAGTACCAGAAATGATAAATATTTAAAATTTTTCTCTCAAGTTTTAATTTTTAAAAATACTATTGACTACTTAAAACAAAAATTAATAATGTATTCTGAGATTCCTGACATTAACAGGGAGATGTAAAAGGGAAGTATACTGTTAAAAGACATGTATTTTACACAAAAAATATATATTTAAAGAAGAGGTGATAGGTTAAAGTTCATATTGTATGGGCCTGCCCGGTGGCGCAAGCAGTTAAGCGCGCACGCTCCACTGCGGCGGCCCGGGGTTCGCCGGTTCGGATCCCGGGTGCGCACCGACGCACTGCTTGGCAAGCCATGCTGTGGCGGCGTCCCATATAAGGTGCAGGAAGATGGGCATGGATGTTAGCCCAGGGCTAGTCTTCCTCAGCAGAAAAAGAGGAGGATTAGCAGATGTTAGCACAGGGCTGGTCTCCTCACAAAAAAATAAATAAATAAAAAATAAAGTTCATATTGTAACTCTAGCACAACCACTAAAACAAAAGAGGTACAGCTAATAAGCTAACAGTGGAGACAAAGTCCTAAAAAATACTCCATTAATCTAAAAGGAGTCAGGAAACGAGAAAACAAATAGCAAAACAGTAGTGCACTCACCTCAGGTGTAAAATTTAAGGGAGGTGCCAAAAAATTCAGTAATCAAGATAAATACTATTTTAATGCAATATTTTTATACATCTAAATTAATGTAAAAATCCATAGTAAACAAAATATTAAATTTTAAATATAGATAGGATTAGTATTACTGATTTTTCCTTTTGCCATGACTTGATATGACTTGGCATGGCAGATCCTTATTGAAATAGCTGACATTTTGTTCATGATGGATGTTAAAGGGTAAGCAATACAGAAAGAACTTACTGATCTCTCTCTCTCTGTCTCTCTCTCACACACACACACACATATATGCTGGGTACAACATTTATATTTATTTCCCTTAAAAAGCTAAGTAAAGACTGAGTTGGTGGGGAAGGAATGGGGCAATAGGCCCACACAAACTTATTGGGATCTTGCAGTCTCTCTGCCTCAGTGTCCACTGACACACAGTGACTGCTAGCAAGATTTCTCCTTTTGGCTACAAGGAGGTCAGCATTGCTTCAGAAAACATAAACCTCATGGTAACCACTAAAAAAATCAGAGCAGGGCCATAAATCATAAATAAAGAGAAAACTGAGAAAACCATCACAGAAAACCACCAAACTGAAATGGCAGTCATAAATACAAGGGGAAACTATGGAAATATAGAACAACCAGAAAACAAGAGACAAATGGCAGTATTAAGCCCTCATACATCAATAATCACTCTAAATGTAAATGGTTGAGTTCTCCAATCAAAAGACACAGAGTGGCTGGATAGATTAAAAAACAAGACCCAACAATATGCTGCCTCCAGGAAACACATCTCAGCTCTAAAGACAAACACAGGCTCAGAGTGAAAGGATGGAAGATGATATCCCAAGCAAATGGCAAGCAAAAGAAAGCAAGTGTTGCCATACTTACATCAGACAAAGTAGACCTCAAGATAAAAAAGACAATGAGAGACAAAGGGGCAATATATATATAATGATAAAAGGGACATTCCACTAAGAAGACATAACGCTTATGAATATATATGCACCTAACACAGAAGCACCAAAGTATATAAAGCAACTATTAACATACCTAAAGGGAGAAACTGACAGCAACACAATAATAGTAGGGGACCTCAACACCCCACTTACATCAATGGATAGATCATCCAGACAGAAAGTCAACAAGGAAACAGTGGCCTTAAATGAAATACTAGACCAGATGGACTCAATAGATATATATAGAACATTTCATCCAAAAAGAACAGAATACACATTCTTCTCAAGCACGCATGGAACATTCTCAAGGATAGATCATATGCTGGGAAACAAGGCAAGCCTAAATAAATTTAACAAGATTGAAATCACATCAAGCATCTTTTCCGACCACCATGCTATGAAACTAGAAATCAACTACAAGAAAAAAGCGGGGAAAGTCACAAACACGCGGAGACTAAAACAAGATGCTACTGAACGACCATTGGATCAATGAAGAAATCAAATAAGATATCAAAAAATTTTGACAAGGGCCAGCCCGGTGGCGCAAGCAGTTAAGTGAGCGCGCTCTGCTGCGGTGGCCCGGGGTTCACTGGTTTGGATCCCAGGTGCACACTGATGCACCACTTGGCAAGCCATGCTGTCGTGGCATCCCATATAAAGTGGAGGAAGATGGGTATGGATGTTAGCCCAGGGCCAGTCTTCCTCAGCAAAAAAAAAAGAGGAAGATTGGCAGATGTTAGCACAGGGCTGATCTTCCTCACCAAAAAAAAAAAAACCTGGAGACAAATGAAAATGAAAACACAACATACCAACTCTAATAGGATGCAGCAAAAGTGGTATTGAGAGGGAAATTTATAGCAATACAGGCCTACCTCAACAAACAAGAAAAATCTCAAATAAGTAGTCTTAAACTACATCTAACATAACTAGAAAAAGAAGAACAAAGCCCAAAGTCAGCAGAAGGAGGAAAATAATAAAAATTAGAGCAGAAATAAATGAAATGAGACTAAAAAAACAATAGAAAGGATCAGTGAACCTAAGAGTTTGTTCTTTGAGAAAATAAACAAAATTGACAAACCCTTAGCCAGACTCACTCAGAGAAAAAGAGAGAAGGCTCAAATAAACAAAATTAAACATGAAAGAGGAGAAATTACAACGGACACCACAGAAATACAAAAGATTATAAGAGAATACTATGAAAAACTATATGCCAACAAATTGGATAACCTAGAAGAAATGGATAAATTCTTAGACTCATACAACCTTCCAAAACTGAAGCAAGAAGAAAAGAGAGAATCTGAATAGTAAATCACAAGTAAAGAGATTGAAACAGTAGTCAAAAACCTCCCAAAAAACAAAAGTCCAGGACCAAGTGGCTTCTCTGGAGAATTCTACCAAACATTCAAAGAAGATTTAATACCTATCCTTCTCAAACTATTCCAAAAAATTGAAGATGGAATGCTTCCTAACTCATTCTACGAGGCCAACATTACCCTGATACCAAAACCAGACAAGGAAAACACAAAGAAGGAAAATTACAGGCCAATATCGCTGATGAACATAGATGCAAAAATCCTCAAGAAAATATTGGCAAATCAAATACAGCAATACATTAAAAGGATCATGCACCATGATCAAGTGGGATTATACCAGGGACACAGGAATGGTTTAACATCTGCAAATCAATCAATGTCATACACCACATTAACAAAATAAGGAATAAAAATCACATGATCAACTCCATAGACGCAGAGAAAGCATGTGACAAGATCCAACCTCTATTTATGATTAAAACTCTCAATAAAATGGGTACAGAAGAAAAGTTTCTCAACATAATAAAGGCCATATATTACAAACCGACTGCCAACATCATACTTAATGGTAAAAAACTGAAAGCCATCCTTCTGAGAACAGGAACAAGGCAAGGGTGCCCACTCTCGCCACTCCTATTCAACATAGTACTGGCCAGAGCAATTAGGCAAAAAAAAGAAATAAAAGGTATGTAAATTGGAATGGAAGAAGTAAAACTCTCACTGTTTGCAGATGACATGATTCTATACATAGGAAGCCCTAAAGAATCCACCAGAAAACTATTTGAAATAATCAACAACTACAGTAAAATTTCAGGGTAAAAAAAAATCAACTTACAAAAATCAGTTGTATTTCTATATACTAATAATGAACTAGCAGAAAGAGAAGTCAAGAATACAACCTCATTTACAATCACAACAGAAAGAATAAAATATCTAGGAATATATTTAACCAAGGAAGTGAAAGACATATGCTGAAAACTGTAAGACATTATTCAAAGAATTGAAGAAGACATAAAGAAATGGAAAGATATTCCATGTTCATGGATTGGAAGAATAAACATAGGTAAAACGTCCATATTACCTAAAGCTATCTACAGATCCAATGCAATCCCAATTAGAATCTGTATGACATTCTTTACGGAAATAGAACAAAGAATCCTAAAATGTATATGGAACAACAAAAGACCCTGACTAGCCACAGAAATCCTGAGAAAAAAGAAAAAAGCTGGAGGCATGACATTCCCTGCCTTCAAATTATACTACAAAGCTACAGTAATCAAAACAGCACGGTTCTGGCACAAAAACAGACACACAGTTCAGTGGAACAGAACTGAAAGCCCAGAAATAAAACCACACATCTCTGGACAGCTAATCTTCAACAAAGGAGCCAAGAACATACAATGGAGAAAGGAAAGAAATGGAGCTGAGAAAACTGGACAGCCACATGCAAAATAATGAAAGTAGATCATTATCTTATACCATACACAATAACTCAAAATGGATTAAAGACTTGAAGGTAAGACCTGAAACCATAAAACTCCTGGAAGAAAATATAGGTAGTACACTCTTTGACAACAGTCTTAGCAGCATCTTGTCAAATACCATGTCTACTCAGGCATGAGAAACAAAAGAAAAAATAAACAAATGGGACTACATCAGACTAAAAAGCTTATGCAAGGCAAAGGAAACCTTGAACAAAATGAGTATTTGCTAATCATATATCCAACAAGGGGTCAATTTCCAAAACATAGAAAGAACTCACACAATTCAACAACAAAAGAACAACTCGACCAAAAAATGAGCAGATGATATGAACATTTTTCCAAAGATATACAGATGGCCAACTGTATAGGCATATGAAAAGATGTTCAACATCACTAATTATTAGGGAAATGCAAATCAAAACTACAGTGAGATATCACCTTACACCTGTCAGAATGGCTATAATTCACAAGACAAAACATAACAA
This sequence comes from Ceratotherium simum simum, assembly GCF_057802395.1. Classification (NCBI taxonomy): domain Eukaryota; kingdom Metazoa; phylum Chordata; class Mammalia; order Perissodactyla; family Rhinocerotidae; genus Ceratotherium; species Ceratotherium simum. The sequence goes on from NC_141906.1 coordinate 33,515,720, forward strand.
CTCTTGGAGAGGATGTGGAAAAAAAGGAATCCTCATATACTGCTGGTGGGAATGCAAACTGGTGCAGTCACTATGGAAAACAGTATGGAGATTTCTCGAAAAATTAAAAATAGAAATACCATACAATCCAGCTATCCCCCTACTGGGTATTTATCCAAAGAACTCGAAATCAACAGCTCAAAGAGATTTATGCACCCCTATGTTCACTGAAGCATTATTCACAGTAGCCAAGAAGTGGAAGCAACCCAAGTGCCCTTCTACAGATGAATGGATAAAAAAGATGTGGTATAGGGGCCGGCCCAGTGGCATAGTGGTTAAGTTCGTGGACTCTGCTTTGGTGGCCCAGGGTTCACGTGTTCGGATCCCAGGCACAGACCGACGCACCACTTATCAAGCCACGTTGTGGCGGTGACCCATATAAAATGGAGGAAGATGGGCACGAGTGTTAGCCCAGGGCCCATCTTCCTCAGCAAAAAGAGGAGGATTGGCAACAGATGTTAGCTCAGGGCTAGTCTTTCTCAAACACACACACAAAAAGATGTGGTGTGTATATATATATAATGGGATACTACTCAGCCATAAAAAAGACAAAATCGTCCCATTTGCAATAACATGGATGGACCTTGAGGGTATGATGTTAAGCGAAATAAGCTAGACAGAGAAAGACAAACACCATATGATTTCATTCATATGTAGGAAATAAACACATGGATAAAGAGAACAAATTAGTGGTTACCAGAGGGGAAGGGGGTGGGGCACATATGTATGGTGACGGATAAAAACTAGACTACTAGTGGTGATCATGATGCAGTCTACACAGAAACTGATAATGTACACCTGAAATTACACAATCTTATAAACCAATATCACCACAATAAAATAATTTTTTTAAAAGATTCCTGTTCTCCAGAAGGTGTTGCTCCATGCCCAGTTGACGATATGGCTCGTTGGGCTTTTATGCTAAACCTCAGCAGACAAAATCTTTGCACGGGCTTTCTTTCAGATGTTAAATACCTGTTTACATTACATGCTTTTAAAGTATAGACACGCCTTCTCCTTTTCGAATGTTTCTCGAAAATACCATGTTCAAATGAAAGTTTCATTTAAACATGTTTGACATTTCTTAAGAACAACATGTTTGTAACTTTACAAAGAGGGGTGAACACTGTCAAAACAAGTTCACTTTGAGAGTAGGATGGGGATGAGACTTCCTTTACAAATATTTTTCAAGTCTCAAGAATGCCAACATTTTGAGAGCAAGAAGAGATGGTAGGAGTTGAGTGAAGAAAACCACATAAGAAACAGCCAGGAAGGAATAAAATCAGGAACGCATATTCTGGAAGCCAAATAAAGAAAGTGTTTTTTAAATGAGGGATTATTCAAATGTTGAGAGGTTAAGATGAAAACTGAAAATATACCATCATGTTTGGGAAGTTGGAAGTCACTGGTAACTTAGTAAGAGCTCAGTGCAGTGGTGTGGAAAAAGCCTGGTTGGGGTGGGCTCAAAAGGGAATGGAAAAGCAAAAGGAAGACAGGGAGTAGAAATAACTTTTTGGAGGAACATAGGCTAAAACAAAGTAAAGATATAGGGCATGAACTGGAACGAGATATGGGGTCCTGAAAACTTCTAAAATGTCAGGATGAATCATCTCTATTAACATACAAACATGACATAACTCAATTAGTTATGTATGTATGTATGTGTGTATGTGTAGTACTATGAAATTTTATCACATGTATAGATTTGTGACCACAATTTGGTTACAGAATTGTTCCATCACCACTAAGAAACTTTCTCATGCTACCACTTAAGACAGACCCTCCCCCTTATCCTAACCCCTAGCAACCCCTGATACGTCCTCCATCACCATAATTTTGTCATTTGGAGAGTGATACATTAATGGAATCATAACAGTATGTAACCTTTTGAGATTTTCTTTTCATTCAGCATAATACCATTGAGATTCATCTAAGTTGTTGCATGTTATCAATACTTCATTCCTTTCTGTGGCTGAATAGTATTCCATTGTGTAGAAGTACCAAAGTTTTCTTACCCATTAGTCTGCTGAAGGACACATGGGTTCTTTCCAGTTTTGGGCTATTACGAATAAAGCTTCTTTGAACATTATTGTACAGGTTTTGTGTAGACATACATTTTTATTTCTCTAGGATAAATACCCAGGAGTGCTGGGTCATATGATTCATATGATAAGTGAATGTTTAACTTTATAAGAAATTGCCAAACTGTTTTACAGAGTGGCTATACCATTTTACATTCTCCCAACAATGTATAAGAGAATTAGTTGTTCCACATCCTTGCCAGTATTTGGTAGCCAATATTTCTTATTTCAGCTATTGTGATAGGTGTGTAATGGTGTCTTACCATGGCTTTAATTTACTTTTCTCTAATGGTTAATGATGTTGACCATATTTTCATGTGCTTATCTGCCATCCGAATATTCTCTTGGGTCAAGTGTCTGTTTATGTCTTTTGCCTATTTTGTAATGGGCTAGTTTATTACTTTACTGTTCAGTTGAGAGAATTCTCTTTATGTATTTTGGATACAAGTCCTTTGTTGGATATGGGCTTGCAAATATTTTCTCTCACTCTGTACCTTGCCTTTTCATCCTCTTCACAGGGTCTTTCACATGGCAAGTGTTTTTTATTTTGATAAATTTCAATTTAACAATTTTCTTCTATGGTTAATGCTTCTGATGTCATGTCTAAGAACTCTTCACCTAACTCTAGGTCTCAAAGATTTTCTCCTATGGTTTCTTGTAAAAGTTTTACATTTTACATTTAGATCTATGATTCCTTTTGAGTTAATTTTTGTATAAGGTGTGAGGTATAGGATGAGGTTCTTCGCCCCACCCCCATGGAAGTCCAATTGTTCCAACACTTTAAAAACACTATCTTTACTTCATTGAATTGATCTTTCACATTTGTAAAAAACCAGATGGGTTTATGTATAGGGGTCTATTTCTGGGATCTCTATCTTGAATTGATTTACATGTTTGACTCTCCTCCAATACCACACTGTCTGGATTACTGTAGCTATACAGTAAGTCTTAAAGTTACATAGTGCGATTCCTCTAACTATTCTTCTTCAATATTGTTGTAGCAATCTTAGTTCCCTTGTCTTTCCACATAAATTTTTGAATCAGCTTCTGTCTTTTTTTTTAAGCTGATGACATTCTTTTCTGTTTTTTAAATTTCTATTTTGAGGTAACTGTAGATTCACATGGTTTGTAAGAAATAATACAGAGACATCCTGTATACTCATAACCCAGTTTTCCCCAATAGTAAAATCTTATATAACTATATTACAATATTACAACAAGGAAACTGACACTGATAAAAATCACTGACTGTATTCAGCTTTCATTAGTTTAACATGCACTTATTTGTGTACGTGTTTAGTTCTATGTTCATTTTATCACATGTACAGATTCAGGTGACCACTGCCACAGTCAAGATACAGAGCAGTAAACATATGAGAACAGTCTCGTGCTATCTTTTATAGCCAAAGCCACCTCTCTCTCTCCTCCTCTTCACCCCTAGCAACCACTCATTTATTTCCAATCGCTTTAATCTTATCATTTTGAAAGTGACATATAAATGGAAGCATACAGTATATAACCTTTGAGACTGGCTTTTTTCACCCAGCATAATTCCCATGAGATCCATCCGAATTGTTGCATGTATCAATAGGTAATTCCTTCTTATTGCTGAGTAACATTCCATGGTATGGAAACACCACAGTTTGACCATTTACCTCTTGAATCTCTTGAAGGACACTGAGGTTGTCCAGATATTGGCTATTATAAATAAAGATGCTAAGAACATTAGTGTAAAAGTCTTTGTATGAACATTAAGTTTTCTTTTCTCTGGGATAAATGCCCAGAAGTACAATTTCTGGGTTGTATGGTAAGCATACACAACCCAGAAATTTAGTTTAGTTTCGTAAGAAACTGCCAAACTTACCAGAGCAGCTATACCATTTTACATTTCCACTAGCAATGTATAAGTGACCCAGTTTGTCCACAAGCATTTGGAATTATCACTATTTTTTAATTTAGCTATTCTGATAGTTGAGTAGTGATTTTAGTTTTAGTTTGCAAATTTCCTAATGGCTAATGAAGTTTAACATCTTTTCACGTGCTTATTCACCATCTGTAATCCTCTTCAGTGAAAGGTCTGTTCATGGATTTTGCCCATTCTCTAATTGGATTGTTTGAGACTTTTTTTTTACACTGTTGAGTTTTAAGAGTTCTTTGTATATTCTAGATACAAGTCTTTTGTCAGATATGTACTTTACAAATACTGTCTTCCAATCTGACACTTTTGTTTTTATCCTTCTCACAGGGTCTTTCACAGAGCAAGTTTTTCACTTTAATGATGTCCCATTTATCATCTTTTCCTTTTACGGACAGTGCTTTTGGTATAAAGTCTTAGCCCTAGATCCCAAGGATTTTCTCATATGTTTTATTTTTTGAGGGTTTTATAATTTTGCATTTAAATCTATAATCAATTTTGAGGCTTTTTTTGTTTTGTTTTGGGGGGCTTTTTAAGTCTAAACCATGAGGTTTACGTCAAGGGTCATTTTTTTGCTTCTGGATGTCCAATTGCTCCAGAACTATTTGCTGAAAAGGCTGGCCTTCTTCCACTGTTTAGGTTTTTTTTTCCATTTACTTTTACTGTGGTAAAATATACATAACAAAAAAATTTGCCATTTTAAAACCATTTTTAAATATACAATCCAGTGGCATTAATTACATATACAATGTTATGCAACCATCACTACTATCTATTTCCAAAACTTTTTATTACTCCAAACAGAAACTGTGTACCCATTAAGTAATAATTCCTCATTCCTCCCTTCTCCCAGACCCTGGTACCTCTAATCTACTTTCTGCCTCTATGAATTTGCCTATTCTAGATATTTCATATAAGTAGAATCATACAATATTTACCCTTTTGTGTCTAGCTAGTTTCACTTAGCATAGTGCTTTCAAAGTTCATCCATATTGTAACACCCACATTGTAGCAGACTTTTATGGCTGAATAATATTCCATTGTAGGTATATACCACATTTTATTTATCCATTCATCTGTTGATGGATGCTTAGGTTGTTTCCACCTTTTGGCTACTGTGAATAATGCTGCAAAGAACATTGGCATATAAGTATCTGTCTGAGTCCCTGTTTTCAATTTTGGGGGGTATATACCTAGGAGTGGAATTGCTAGTTCACATGGTAATTCTACATTAAGGTTTTTGAGGAAGTATAAACTGTTTTCCACAGTGGCTACACCATTTAACACTTCCACCAGCAATGTGCAAGGTTTACAATTTCTCCATATTCTTACCAACACCTGTTATTTTCCATTTTTTGATTACAGCCATACTAGTAAGTGTGAAGTGATAGTTCATTGTGGTTTTGATTTGTATTTTCCTAATCAGTGGTGATGTTGAGCATCTTTTCATGTGCTTATTGGCCATCTATATAACTTCTCTGGAGAAATGTCTTCAAGTCCTTAGCCCTTTTGTGTTGTTTTTTTTTTTTCTTGCTGAGGAAGACTGGCCCTGGGCTAACATCCATGCCCATCTTCCTCCACTTTATACAGCACGCCGCCACAGCATGGCTTGACAAGCGGTGTTCACCTGGGATCCAAACCCCGGGCCGCCACAGCGGAGCGTGCGCACTTAACTGCTACACCACCAGGCCAGCCCCCTTTGCCCATTTTTCAATTGGGTTGTTTATCTTTCCATTGTTGAGTTGTAGGAGTTCTCTATATATTCTGGTTATTAAACCCTTATCAGATATATGACTTGCAAATATTTTCTCCCATTCTGTAATTTGTCTTTTAACTTTCTTGATAATGTCCTTTGATGCACAAAAGTTTTTAATTTTGAAGTCAAGTTTACCTATTTTTTCTTTTCTTGCTCATGCTTTTAGTCATATCTAAGAATCCAAGGTCATGAAGACATACCCTTGCGTTTTCTTCTAAAAGTTTTATGGTTTCAGCTCTCATATTTATTTATGTCAATGACTCATTTTGAGTTAATTTTTATATATGGTGTGAGGCAGGGGTCATTAATTGCCTTGCATCTTTGTCAAAATCAGCTGGCATCAAGAAAATGTAAGAACCCACATAACGGAACAAAATTTTTGTGAATCACATATCAAATAAAGGTGACTTCCTCTTTAACCCATGGATTATTTAGAAGTGGATTTGTTTAGTTTCCAAGTGTTTGTAGATTTTCTTGTTGACTTTGTTATGAATTTCTAGTGTGATTCTATTGTGGTCAGAGAACTCATTCTGTATGATTTCAGTACTTTTAAATTTGTTGAGGTCTGTTTTATACCCAGGATATGACCTATATTGATATATTTTCTGTGAACACTTGAAAAGGATGTGTTTTCTGCTATTCTTGGGTTGAGCATTCTATAAATATCACTTAGATCCTGTTGATTGATGGTGCTGTTCAGATATTCTGTTTCTTTAATGTGGGTTTTCTGTTCAGTGGTTGTATCAATTACTAAGAGAAGGGTGTTGTAGTTCTCAACTATAGTTATGGGTTTGTCTATTTCTCCTTTCAATTTTGTCAATTTTTGCTTCACGTATTTTGAAGCTCTGTTCTTGGGTTCATACACACTTAGAATTGTTATATCCTCTTGATAAATTAACTTCTTTTTTATCACTGTGTAATGCCCCTCTTTGCCTCTGGTGATCTTCTTTGCTCTGAAGTCTATTTTGTCTAATATTAATATAGCAACTCCAGCTTTGATTAGAATTTGCATAGTATATTTTTTCATTCTTTTTTTTGTTTTTTTTATTTATAATTTTATAATGCTGCAATGAACATAGGGGTGCATAAGCCTCTTTGGATTGTTGATTTCAGGTTTGTTGGATAGATTCCCAGTAGTGGGATGCCTGGATCATAGGGCATCTCTATTTTTAATTCTTTGAGGAATCTCCATACCGTTTTCCATAGAGGCTGCACCAGTTTGCATTCCCACCAGCTGTGTATGAGGGTTCCTGTTTCTCCACATCCTCTCCAACATTTGTTGTTTTTTGTCTTGGTAATTATAGCCATTCTAACGGGCGTGAGGTGATATCTTAGTGTTGTTTTGATTTGCATTTCCCTGATGATTAATGATGTTGAACATCTTTTCATGTGCCTATTGGCCATCTGTATATCTTCTTTGGAGAAGTGTCTGTTCATTCTTTTGTTTTTAACCTACTTATATCATTGTATTTGAAGTGAATTTCTTGTAGACAGCATATAGTTGTGTCATATTTTTAAAATCTATTCTGCCAGTCTCTGTCTTTTAATTGGTATATTTAGATCATTTACATTGAATATATTTATTGATATGTTAGGATTTAAGTCTGCCATTTTAATATTAGTTTTAGGTTTGTTCCCTCTGATTTTGTTCCTCTGTTTCCTCTTTCTGGCTTTCCTGTTGGTCATTCAAACATTTTTTATCTATAGTATTTTTTAGTATGTCTCTCTGTATAATATTTTGGTGTGGTTGCCCTAGAGATTATAATATATATTTACCTAACTTAGCACATTCTAATACTGTCAACATTCTACCATTTCAAGTAGAATGTAGAAACCCAGACACTTTTTAAGTCCCTTTACCTTATCCCCTTCCTTTATAATATAGTTGTCTTAAATCTCTCAAAATATATTGAGACCCACATCAGACAATGCCATGATTTTTGCTTTTAACCATCAAACATAATTTTTAAACTCTGGAGGAAGAAAACTGTCTATTTTATTTATTTATATATTACCCTCTCCATTGCTCTTTTTTTATTCCTGATGTTCCAAGATGACTTTTCCCCCCATTTTATCGAGATATAGTTGACATATAACATTGTATTAGTTTTAGGTATACAACATAATAATTTGATATATGTATACAAGTTCACTTTTTAACCATTTTCTTTTGTCTAAAGAACTTCTATTTCCACTTGGTTCTTCCTTATTCTTTCTATTTCTTTGCTAAGACTTTCTACTTTTTCATTTGTTTAATGAGTGCTCATAATTGTTTGTTGGAGACATTTTATGATAGCTGCTTTAAAATACTTAGATAGTTCCAACATCTGTTTCTCTTGATGTTGACATCTATTGATTATCTTTCCTCATTCAAGTTGAGATTTTTGTAGGTTTTGGTATGAAGTAAAACTTTGGATTGTATCCTGGGCATTTTGAGAGTATTATGAGATTCTGGTTCCTATTTAAATCTATTTTAGCAGATAGTCAACATATTTAGGTTCAGAACATGTGTCCTCGCCCATGTTTGTTGGCTATGGTTCAAATGCCAATTTAGTTTTTAAAGGCTTTGCAGTGCTTTTCTGCCCTTTCCCACTATGTGCTACCCAGAGATCAATCTAAAACCTGGATGGTGTTCCAGATCAACATTCAGTTATCAAATCTTCTGCTGTGTTGTTTCTGTGTGGTTTCATGCATGGGTTATACAAAGGTCTGCCCAGGATTTTATATACAATTTTTTAAAATCCCTTTTTCCAGCACGGCAGTTCTTTAGAAAATTAAACACAGAATTACCATATGATCCAGCAATTCCACTTCTGGGTATATACCCCCAAAAAACGAAAGCAGGGTCCTGAAAAGATATTTGGACACTCACATTCATAGCAGCATTATTCAAAATATCCAAGAGATGGAAGCAATCCAAATGTCCATCAGCAGGTGAATGGATAAGCAAAATGTGGTATACATGCACAATGGAATACTGAAAAAGGAAGGAAATTCTGACACATGTGACAACATGGATGAACCTTACAAACATTATGCTAAGTGAAATAAGACAGTCACAAAAAGACAAATATTGTATGATTCCACTTATATGAAGCATCTAAAGTGGTCTCTAAAGTGGTCAAATTCATAGAAACAGAAAGTAGAATGGTAGTTACCAGGGGCTGAGGGGCAGGGAAAAAGGAGAGTTGTTGTTTAATGGGTATAGAGTTTCATATTTGCAAGATGAAAAAGTTCTAGAGATCTGTTTCACAACGATGTGAATATACTTAACACTACTGAATTGTATGCTTAAAAATGACTAAGATAGGGAATTTAATGTGTTTTTTTAACACAATAAAAAAAAAAGGAAGGAAATTCTGACATATGCTATAATAAGATGAACCTTGACATTATGCTAAGTGAAATAAGCAGACACAAAAGGACAAATAATGTATGATTCCACTTATATGAGATAACTAGAGTAGTCAAATTCAGAGAGAGAGAATATAGAATGGTGGTTGCCAGGGCCTGGGGGCAGGGGGAGGGGAGATCAAGGAGTTATTGTTCAATGGGTACAGTTTTACTGAGAGTATGAAAAGATTCTAGAGATGAATGGTGGTGACCGCAGCAAAACACGGTGAATGTACTTAATGCCACTGAACTGTACACCTAGAAATGGTTAAAATGATAAACTTTATGGTAAGTATATTTCACCACAATAAAAAGTCACTTTCTCTAGATAACTTCTCTCAATAATTCTCCCGTCTCTAGCTGTGGGAGGGAGGACGACGGTACCACCTCTTATTTCAGGGCAGAAATGGAAGACAGAGATTTGCCCATAATCTCCAAGCCACAGCCCCAGGTGCTAAGAGAAAGGGGAGTGGTTTTTTTGCAGTGTTCACCTGAGTAGGGCTGGTATGGTCAAAATGTTTATATCCTGCTGGGCTACCTTTCTCCCAGTCCTTTGGCTAAAAAGAGCAGATTTTTGTGGAGTTATCTTTTTTTTTTTTTTTTTTTTGTCTACAGCTGTAGGTGTTTCTGGGTTTCAGGTCTCTCCAGAGCTCATGTCAGGAAAAAATAAAAGAACAACAAAAACAACAGGGATCTCACCTCCTACTAGGTAGTTCCTTGAGTCTTATGAACCCTAGCCAGTCTACCTTTTTTCTCCACCATTCAGAGTCTTCTGTCATTTGCTTTGTGTTTTTCCAGTTTTTAATTTTTTTCTTTTTCTGTAATTCTTGGAAAGAATAGGGTGGAATTTGCTACTCCATTTTGTCCAGTAGCTGCACTTGCTACTTTTGTACTCCCCAGGGTCCTCTTTCATCTCTTTTAGTAGTTAACCATATTTTACTACTTAGTAAAATATTGATATTACATTTTTCCTGTTCAAGTTACTGGTGTGGTATTCGTGTCCTGCCTGGACTCCGACCCGATATGCGATATTTGGTAATGATGAAGCTTAGGGTATGGTCATCAATGTGGATGGTAGAGGTATGTGGAAGAGATGATCGCTGGAAATGAAGATGTCAACAAGCAGAGAAACTGAGAGGTTGCAAGGATCATCTACATCAAAATTGAAGTCACAGAAGAGAAGACAGAAAGGCAATGTACCAGGAGTTATTGGCTCAGCAGCTTTACGACATTACGCCACGACCACCAGGCAGTGCCATGAGTGAACCCAGGAGCTCTGACAGAGCATCCAGTTTCAACTCTGATTCAAATATTCTTCATGGAACAGTTGTCATTGTTGAATAATGTTAAGAACCCCAGGCTGGGATCAGGAAATCTAGTTCTAATCCTGCCTTTATCATGTACATTCTAGCCTTATGATCTTAGCAATACATTTCTTCTTTGAATCCAGGTTCAAACCACATTTCCTCATCTGTGAAATAGAATGTTCATTTCATTTCTGTTTGCCTCATAGAATGGCTGTGAAGGGAGTTTGTACACACCACATTCACTAATATACCCATGCTAGAGATGAAGCCTTTCTACTTCCAGCTGCTCAGATACATAGATTCTACAGCAAATCATGTCTTTTTGTCCTTGCCCCTGCTCTGATCCAAGTCTTCCTTTGTTTTCCCTTTGACACTACTATAGCCTACTACTCATCTCCCTGACAATTCTCCCTCATGGACTGCCAGAGGAGTCATTCTAAAACATATCTTTCTAAAATAATAAAGTAGTCTGTCCCCTAAAACCTTCCATAGCTGCCTTAAACATTTAGCCATCTCCATGATCCAGCCTCAGTGAGCCTTGCAGCTATACTTCCTCTTCACATAGCCTCTCCTGCCCCCAAAGCATATCACTTTTGGAATCCATACAGGTTAGCTCACTGATCTACAAACTTGTCATTTCTCATTTAGATGCATTTGAATAAGGTGTTGCCTCTGCCTGGAATACCCTCTTTCCCCACCTCTGCTTGGTAAAATAATATTTTTCCTTCAAGTCTCAACTCAAACACAATTCTGAGGACATAGATCTTTTACACACAGTAGGAGGTGGCCTTTTCCTCCACTGAGGTTCTGCTGCATTTTACTTATTCTTCTCTGAAAGACACTCACCACAAATGGTCTTATACCATGGTTATTTGTAAACATGCCATGTCTGCTTCACTGGCTTGGAACATCTCTTAGTCAGGACTATATCTTACTCATTTCCCTATCACTCAGAAGAACTCCTGGAATATAGTAGATGCCCAGGGAGTGTTAGTTAAATACATTGCTAAGGTAGTGCTTGGGGTTAAGTTGTAAGCATGGTTGGTAGTGGGGACAAATTTGAATCATGTGCAGAGACTATATAGAGTGTGTATAATTTATGAGCCTGTGAAAGATGTATGGTTTGTAATGGAGAAGTAGTTCGTGTATGTGCTATGTGTGTATGTGCCATAGGAACACAGAAGAAACTCTCCAGGACTTGTGCTTTCTACAACTTGGGCCAGGCTGGTCATCTTTCATGGCATTGGCCTTATCTCCTCCCTACCCCGGCCCTTGCTTTCCTACCTTAAGTATACGTCAGTCTCCAGCCCAAAAGCCCCATGTTCAACAGCTTTCTCAAAGGACATCATGGTATTCTCAGGCCCCAGCTGTGGAAGAAAAGGACATCAGGCCCTATACCTCAGATCTCTCCTCCCAACATCCCTTTTATGGTAGAGAGGGAGCCTAGTAATGACAGGGCTTTAGGAAGCAGAGTTTGGCTCCGTCAGTTCTTTTTTCAAATAGACTGCCTATATTCTCCTCTACCCAATCTGATTCTGGGACTCTGCTCATCTGAGGCAATGTCACTGGGCACAGTAGAGAGAAATGGACTGAGAGTTAGGTGACCTAGGTTAAAGTCTAATCTCTACAATTAACTCTTTATTCTCGTCATGTCAAGCCAATCCCTTTCCTCTCCAGGGGTTCCTATGGTTCTGAGGTCCCCTTCTCTCATCCACACACCCCATGCACACCTGTACTCACCCATGTCCACGATGCTCAGACCTACCATGGGTGCACCTCTATGTCCAAAGAAGTCTGGCTTGGGTCCCAATTTATCCTTCTCCTGAATGCAGGGAGAGTAAATCCCCAATGGGACCACATAGAGACATAAAAGGATAAGAAAAAAGGGCAATCCAATAGCCACTTGTAGAGCTGAAAAAGTTGGAAGAAGGGGGAAGTGAGAAAAAAAGGAAAATGGGAATGAAGAACCATCCCAAGCAACTAACTATCCCAACTAACTACCCCAGCAGGCAGTAAATACCCAGCCCATGGGCTTCATTGACTCTGTGGACTGGCTGATTTACTCTCTACTTCTGTCACATCCTCACTTTCAGTGATTTCAAAGTACAGGACTATCCAAATATAGAATTATTATTAAGGCAATATTATTGGAACTGTACATTTACAAGGGAATGAATTACGCAGGAGGTGGGAAGGAAAGGAAGGAGAGGGAATGTAAGGAATACCTTCCCAGGAGGAGTAGTAGTTTGGCTGGTTCTGAGAAAGTTTTGAAAGATCAGCCTGTAAAGATTAGCCTAAAATGCCCCTGTATTTTAGTACAGTATAGTGGAAGGGGCACTAGTTGACAGAAATCTGAGTTCAAAGCCAAACTCTACCACTTTCTAAATGTAAGACTAAGGACATGTTGCTTAACTTCTCTGGGTCTTCATTTTCTTCTCTCTGAAAAATGGGGCTATCTTGCTGCTAACACCTGCCTCATAGACTTTATGACAGTGTTGATTCATAATTCAATAACTATTGGTTATTGAATAAAACTATTGGTTATCAATAACTATTCAGTAACTACTAGGTATTTGCTTCTCTCTCTCTCACACACACACACAGTCTGTCCACAATACCTGTTATCACTGGCCATTCCCCAATGCTTACTATCTTAGACCTCTGAGGATTTTACCCATTTGTACATTTTTAAGTTCCCACCTATGCTTCAGTCACTTTCAAATCTAGATTTCCAGCTCTAACCTCTCAACTTTACGAGTCTATCACATCTCTTCATTCTTTTCCTCTCATAACTTGTCATCTTGTATCTTCTGATTCTAGCTAAATTTTAAGAAATGAAAAAGAAAAGACTTCACTGTCGTCCTCTTTAAGATAACATTTCCAGAGACATTTCCTACAATTCACCCTCCACATACATATACACACATTTACAAACACAATGGCAACACTACCAATCCAGTCTTTCTCTTGCCTGCATCCTTGCACAAGTCAGGAAGCAAACACTCCTTGTTTAACCAACAGTAAAAAGAGACACACAGAGAGAAGATCTTACTGGTTTCACAGTAAGGGTGCTGAGAGATAACTCCATTCTCAAAACAATTTAGTGTACAGCTCTGATTCTCTTTTGTTTCCATGATATTAGGGCAAAGAATGGAGGGGAAACTAGCGGCAGAGGTAGACATTTCTGCAGGGGCCTGGTTTAAGTCACTAGAATGTAACCAGAAGGGCCGGCCTGGTGGCGTAACAGTTAAGTTCGTGCCTTCTGCTTCGTCAGCCCAGGGTTTGCTGGTTCGGATCCTAGGTGTGGACCTACTCACCGCTCATCAAGCCACGCTGCGGCAGCATCCCACACAGAGGAGCCACAACTCTAGAATTATGTACTGCCGCTTTGGGGAGAAAAAAAAAAAGTGTGGTGTCCTCACCCCAGGTCATTTCTTTGACAAAAAAAAAGAATGTAACCAAGAATATCTGGACCTAGTATAAGTTCATTAGTTAAAACTAGTAATATTTGAATACAAACTAAAAGAACTGTGACTTGTACCATTACTCTGGTTAAATGAAATTAAAATGTCCTCTACCACCTGACCCCACCCCAATCCATTCCCAGACAGTCAATGTGTAACAAAATACAGAAAATTCTTATTTTTCTAGAAGGAGAATCCCTCTTTAGACAAAGGTCTGTTTGATCAGGGAAATGCTATGACAAGCCACGTAGGGTTGTGAGTTTGACCACAAGAAGCATGCCTGAGTAACAAGCTAAACGAATTTCAAAGAGGTCCAGCGGTGACTATCTGCCAAGCTTATGTTTTGCTGAGTGGCGTATGAAAGCTCAAGCCAGAACTGAAAGGATCAGGCAAGGTTCCACCCACATGACATACCTTCTCTTTCCCAATGGATTAAGTAGAAGGCCACAGGCCAGGAAAGGAGAACCATCACAGTTATGCTGCTCAGGTGTATGTAGGGAGCAAAGACCTGAGAGAAAGCCAAAAGTCAGGCTGAACACATCTGGACAGACAGGGCCAGACCTACAGGATGACACTTACCTTCAGTGAAAGCCCAGCTGTCAGCCACCTGTCTTTCCAGTGCATGCATAAAATCCACATAAGACACAAGCATAGCAGAATCACTAGCAGAGTCAGGATCTAGGGAAACAGAAAGAATCCCCTGACTTCCAGGCACTAGGCTTGGATCAGAACTGTCTTTGAGAATTGTACGTGTGTCCCCACAATGTCAAGGACCTCATCTCCTCGTCCCTTTAAACTAACCATCCTGCAAATCCCCAATACTGGATGGATCCAATCATTCACCTTCTTTGCTCCCAAGTCTTTACTGTAGAGCATGGCTAGAAAAAAATTACACAGCTATGTGGTCTGACGCCTTTAAAATTTATCATCTCTAGTCTCAACAGGGCCCTCAACATTGCTTGGCATCTCTCGCTCAATTTTAACAACGGCCATTACAAATATTCACTACCTTTTTTATATGACTCAATGCAATCACAAGTAAATAATATTTTGTAATCGCCTTTTCAATGTATGTTTTCCCCAACACACTATAAGCTTCATGAGGTCAAGGACAATATTTGTTTATGATTATATCCTCACTGCACTGCAGAACGTCTGACACATAGTAAGCATCCAATAAATATTGTTGAACAGATGAAAAAAATCTGCCTGCCAGAACACTATTTCATAGAGAAAGAACATTGAGAGCAAGAAGACATAACTTTAATTTCTTCCCCTTTAAATGTATAGTTTTTCTACATCTGTGTTGCCCTCTAGAGAGTGCTTAGTTCCCTCCTTTCCATAATCTCTATACCTATTAAAGTAATTGAATCCATAATTAAACGTTCTCACAAAATAACTTCAGGCCTTACTGGCTTTCAAGGTTAATTTTACCAAACATTTGAGGAATATTTCCAATCTTTAACAAACTCTTCCAGAGAACAGAAAAAGATAGAACACATTCTAACTTGTCTTATGAAGCCAATAAAACACTGATACCCAAACTCAACAAGGGCATTACAAGAAAGAAAATGTATAAGCCAATCTCTCCTATGTACATAAATGCAAACATCTTAAATAACCTACTAGCAAATCAAAGGTATCACAACACAAAGGTTTGATTGTCAAATCAGATTCACATGAATCTCATGTGATTCTGTGATCTTACCCAACAGCAAACTTTACTAATAATTTAAAGGATACAGGCAATTATAAGGTACAGATACAAGATTTTCCTTTGGTGAAATCTGATCCTGTCAAATGCAGCTACTCATAAAAAGGTCTTTCCTCTCCTGTGTTAGGATACATTTTGGTCTTGGACTTAAAATGTGAGGTGTGTTTTGCACAAAGTATGTCGAAACATTGCTTCACAGAAGGAGCCTTTTTGGTTATGGAGCATCCTTATCTTATATCCCATTAATTATATAATTCCAGGCAGCCACGTCTCCCACCCTACAAATCCATAAATTCCATGTTTATTCACAATAAGCAAGCCAAATATACCAGATTATATCCTGCTAGAAATTTTCATAGGTAAGGACTCTCCATTATTTTTTGGGTAATAAATATCTTTAGTGTGTCTACCAGAAGGTTGGGTTATTAGCACGTTTACAGGGAGTTTTGATTAAGGTCATTCATTCCTCTCTGAGCACTCCTACCTAGAAGGGGAATGGGATATAGGCTGGTGCTAACCCTCTCCTTCTGGGTTTATCCTGAGTACACTAAAACTCAAACTCCAAGCCCTACAAAATCTCCCTTGACAATAGCAGCAGTCTCTCCTTTCAAGTCTGCTAAGCCTAGTCCTTCATAGTTTGAAGGGCCAACCAAGGTTGGGCCTTCCAAGGGGATGCCAACTCTTCTCATATGCCACTTCCATCACTTCTCATTGCCTACAGACTATCACTGGAATTAGATCCCAGAATGCCTCAAGAGATGAAGGCTTGTTAATTTATATTGACAAAAACCCTGTAGAATATGTGTGAGAATGTATCCTAAGGGTGCTAGACAAAGAGAAAAGAACATAATTTTAGATCAGGCTAAATTTATTGATATGAGTGCGCTTGCCAGAGATTCTGAATTCAATATACCAGAATCCAAATATCATGCATTTTAAAATGGTTCTAATTGTTTGGTTATCTGAAACCTTGGCTCAATAGTGGCCTATGCTTAATGAAATTGAGATGCCAGCAATTTCTTGGTGTAATATAGAAGAAAGAATCCAAAGATTTGTTGAGAAAAGGTTGCTGGAATGCCATCACTTATGATCAGCTAACTTACTCCCTATCAGGTTCTATCGGAGGTCTCAGAGGACACTGAAAAATACACTGGGGAGGAAAATGTCAGCATCCTTGAAAAGCGCTGTAGTGGCTATTCTCTATGCCTGAATAAAGGCGAGAGATGCTACCACTGAAATTGGCTGCTTGATTTCAAAGGCAATGATCAGATCCTGCTGTGGCAGAGGCCAAGTCCCAGCACTAACTGCCAGAGGCAGGGTAAGCACAGTTTCTATAACAGGCACACGCCTGAAATGGTAGTAAGGATGGTTAACCCACAGGGGTTCTTGGTAGTGACTAACTGATCCTGGTGTCCCAACTCCAAACAGATGGTGATCTCAATAAGCCCTGTTTGTTCATCTCTAATCTACAGTCTCTCGCTATAAAATCTTATGACTCAATTTCCATCTGTTCTAATAACTCTTAAATTTATATTTCCAGTTCATACTTCTTATTTGAGTAAGAGGAAATTTAAGGGGACCATTTAGAGAGTTTGACATGTTCCTGGATTTGAGAAAACACAAGGAATGGTATCAAAACAATGCCTGAAAAAGTCTTTAAAAAAGCAAGAGGCTGTGGCTGGAGGTGCTCAAGCCCATGGCAGAACGAAATGAGGGAGGCTATTATGGAAATGAGCTGTATGTCCACAGATCATGGGCAAAGATGCCTGCTTTCTGGGGACCAGATATGGATCCTTTGAAAGAAACCACGCAGATGTCATTTTAAAGGGTTCTAAACTAAGGGAAGGTCAAAAAAACCTGAACAGAGAAATTTCAGGGGGCATAGAAAGACAGGTAATGACTCCACCAAGAGAGTTGCAGTTAAAGTTCTCAGCAGAGGGGTCTCTGAAAATACATATAGAAAAAGCCCAGGGGGCAAGCAGCGAACAACTGAGCATTTACCTGGTCCTGACGGAACCAACCCCAAATGACCCTCTTGCCCTTCCTTGCGGGACTGTGTTCTTTCATCCTATCTCCTCTTTCCCTGGGCCCTCCTCTGGTGGAAGAGAGGTAAAGGACCATCATGCTCCCTCCACCACGGCAGGCTTCCAGGCCCGGATCAGGCCCAAATAGAGGAGGGGAAAGGTTCTTATAAAGTTGGAGTTTGGGTTATTACAATGAACTGAAATCTTTAATGACTGAAATGAGAATGTTCTTGTGTCTATAAAGGACTGGGAAAGTAAGGAAGCTTGCCTAAGATTTTATTTGGATGGAAAGAACAGAGTCACAGAGTGAGTTTAACAAGGAGTGGTGAGAAAAAATAAAGTTTGGGTTCAGCTCCTTTAGTAAATCGGTACATCTAATAGAAATTTAATGATTTTAGTTAAAACAATGTAAGTAGAACTCTTCTCTCTAAGGAGAACAATGAAAGAAAGGGCAACTATATACTTAACACTGAGTGCCAAAGAGGCACATTTAGTCCTGGTCTAAGGTACCCTAAGAAGATTCAGATGTCCTACCTTATGAAACCAGTGCAGATATAGTTCACTCCCTTCCCAAATCAACAAAAATCCAAGTAACTGAAAAAGCAAAGAAAAAGGAGGTTATTTTGAAATCACCAAGTTGCTGCCCAAAGCATTGTTCTGTAGCTCAAAATTCCTTTCACAGTCTGACACTACATTCACTTCTTGCCATACCTGTACTTTTCAGCCTCTGGGAGTTTGTCATGCTGTTCCCCTGCCTGAAAAGCTCTCCTTCCCCATGCCACTGACCCTTCAAAGCCAGTTCAAATGTTACCTCCTGTTGTAACTTTCACCAGCACCTTCAGGAGGAATTAATTATTATCTTCTCTGGGATTTCATAACAATCACCACACATTCCGTTCCTAAGTTCCCACCAATTTCTTTTCCTTGTGATGGATCTTATGCCTGGTATTACTTAAACACACTTATGAGAGAACAGAGGCCGGTGGCCAGCCCTTCCAATGGTCATTTAAAAGCTCTTTCTTGAGGAACCAGTGCCGTTGTTACAACTGTTAAGCACTGTTGTTAACACTGGTATTTAGTCAATAAATATTAGATTTGAATCTAAATCTAGTCAGTCACCAAATCAGTGTGGAGATGGAAACTGACAACTGGAGTCCTCAGATACTTAGGGTATTAATGAGAGTTTGAATATATAAGATACTTACCTTTTTATCAAAATAATTTTGTGTATATGATTTCATTTCTTCTTTACCCGGCCCCATAAAATACCACTTTATTAAATATTTTTATCATTCTCATTTGAAAGAAAAGAAACCGAGGCTCAGAAGAGTTATATGACTTGACTAAGGCTACCAAGCAACCTAAAGACAGAGTTGGAAATAGAACCTCGGTCTCCCTCTTTGTTCACTGTTGTTGCCATTGCATGTATCCAAAAAGAGGTACGGTAAAGCAGAAAGTTTATTAAAATATATTGCCTTATTGGACACTAGAACTCATTCATGCCTTAGAAGCAACTAGACCATTTCATATTTATTGTGTATGAAAGCACTACAATTCAGTGGGCAGAGTCTGGCCCAGAGCATAGCCTTTATTTGTATTTTCCCCATTAAAAGGATAAGTTTCTAACTGGTCTCTCTGCCGATAGCCACCTTCCACACCACAACTTCCAGGATGATTTTCCTAATGTAGAAATCTGATTTATGCCAAATGTCTTAGCCTTACTTTCCAGCCCTTCCAAAATCTGTCACAAGCCTCTTTTTAGCCACATTCCCCATTAATTCTTCATTATGCCCTACACGTTAACAGAACGGACCTTTCCTTCTTATCTAGTCACACCCCATATTTTTCTGTCTTGCCAACTTTGTTATGATGTTTCCACAGCCTGGAATGTTCTTCCTTATCCTCATATACACATGTCCAAATCCAACATCCCTTTAAGATTCCACTCCAGTGCCACCTCTTCCAAGAAGTCTTACTTAATCCTCTTGGCTAGAAGTCACCTATTCCTTCTCAGAACCCATGCAGAACTTTATTTAGGCCTCTATAATGACAATTATAATGCTCTGCTTGTGTTAGCTATTTTTGTCTATGACTTAGTTGCCCTACTAGATTCTAAATTCATTGAATTAAGGGACTATTGTAACTTTATAGCTCATACTTATCTCTTTGAAGTGCCCTGCATGAAATCAGAAACTGCAAGTGCTTTGTTGATCTCTGTATACTCAATACTAACCACTCATATAATGATTAATAAATTTTTTTGAAAGAAAAAACTCATGCAAATGGCACTGATTTAGGGGTTGGGTTCTTCTGTATCAGACAGGAAGTCAGTGGGGACAAGGAATTGTGAAATTCCAGAGAACGATATATATGCCCTATGTATAAGTGGGCACTGAAAAACTCCAATTACCTAAGAGTTATCCTCCCATAAGCTTTCCACTCCCACAGACTTTTCTCTTTGTGTGGCCTGATTTTTCACACTACATGACATCATTATGTCAGGAAATAGAGGCAAGGTCATTATCGCCAAAAGACTTTTGCTAAAATGTACTTTGCACCTGGACTAGAGGACTAGCACTTGCACATCAGAACAGGTTTAACAAACCAGCTAACTTGTAAAGCCCAGAAAGACTGATTCTCAGGAGATGGGATATGAAATGAGGTAGTTCAATGTGTAAAGGTACTGCTAATGTGAAGTTGTGGGTATCTAAAATGACAATACTGAGTGAACCATAAAATAGGCTATGAAACATGGAAATAGAAAAAGGATGTTCTGCCACTCTTTCAAGGGGTTAAAATGGCAAGACACATCCTCTAATAGCACAAGCCTTTTTTTCCTCCATCTATCCCTCATGCCTGAAATTCAAGTAGCTGATGGAAATCCCAACTCTGCTAAGACAAGAGTGATCTTAGGTTCTGAGGGCTCCCAGCACCAATTGGGTACCATACCACAGACTGGAGCACCTCATGAGGCTACTCAGAGAGGGAGTGGGAGAAATGGGAAACATTACTCACCAACAGCAATGAAGAGTAGGCAGTCAGGATCCCAAGGAAACTCAGCAAAACAATGGACCAGTAGAACCAGTCTCCTGTACCTAGAAAAACGACCCTGCAAAAGTGTTTCAATCTGTAGCAGCAATTAGCAGCATCTATGTCAAGAATAGGGGACAAGACTGGACTAGAACAGGCATAAGAAAACAGAGGGAGATAAGAAGAGAAGGAATTTGGGAACAGATCTGTGAAAAGCTTCGGGGATATCTAGCTGAGGAGTTTTAACTCTGTCCTATAGGCAATTGTGTACTCTAATGGGGGTCAGCATAAGTCACATGACTTTTTAAAAATGATTTAGAATATATAATCAAAAATTATGTCCTCTTTAAAAAAACAATATAATATTACGGAAATTCTGGAATGCCAAAAGAGAAAAAAGTCATCCATAAGTTCACTGCCTTAATAAAATACTTTCCATTTTGGCAGGTTTCTAGTCCATGCGCATGCATTTTTTTCTCACATAACTGCCATCATAGCCACCATATTAAGTGCTCTATTCTGTGTAAGAGATTTGGGTCCTTTAAAAACAATGCTGACATGTTCTTTTCCTAAAGTAGCTTATGAGGAAAAACTCCTAATGATTTGCTAAGAGAAACAGTGTCATACTTGGTCTAGGTATTATATGTCAAAGAATTTAGACTCTTCAAGATAACAGAAATTACCTCTTCTCCATATAAAACCTGGAGAAATTATATTTCAACAATAGAAAATATAGATTAGTGAATATATAATCACATTAAAAATAAGAAAGGAAATTCTCTTTGGTTAGGGGCCATAAGACACACCAAGAAGAAAGAAACAGGGAAGCAGCCACCCTAGTGAGAGCAATCCCAGATCAAGACACTGGGAAAAGTACTCTGTAGAAGAAGATAAGCTCACAACCAGGAATAAGAAAACGTGTGAGGAATGTCAACAAATGAATCCAATAAAGCTAACAAATAGAATAACTTGTACCCAAGAAAATATAATTAATAGAACAATCAGAAAAGAATCACAAAATAAATATATTTAAGATCTTCAGAGAAATAAAGGAAGGACTCACATCCACATAACAAGAATAGGATGTTTTAACACAAGTACAGTGATTATCAAAACAATCAAAAGGAGATCTTGGAAAAAAATAAAAGAAAGATGGACTTAATAGCAGTCTAGAGACAGCCAAAGAACTCATCAAACAGCTTAACCAGTAGTGACTTTGCTTTCCAAGTGAGAAAGGAAAGTTAAGGTTTGCCATTTAATAGTGCCTCTATCTTTTCTAATCATTTCTCAGGCCACATTAGACATTTTTTCACTCCCTTTCAACCTAAAAGGTCTTCTTTTGTATATTCAATCACATGTAAATATTATTATTAGTTTAGTTCAGCTCAACACTCAGGTGAAGTTCTCACCCACCTGCTGTCAACTGCAGGCAAAGGAACTGTGATTTTTTTTCCTCTCTTTTTCTCTCTCTCCCTCTTCTACTTTTTCCTGTCCCATTCATCTGTACTCACTCTTGGTGATGGTGATTGTAACAAAAGGGAGTGAAGAGTATGAAAAGGAGTTTGTTTAAGTAACTGTCTATACATCAGTGAAAGTTGAAAATGGAAGTCTTGGCCATCACTTCTTTAAACTGGGAACACACAGTTGCTGATGACTATGCAGTAGGCTCCCTCTACATGGACTGTCCAGTTTAGGCTCCTTCTGACTTAGTATTTTCAAGCAGTTTTCTCTCTGCTCTGGGCCATTGTTTTATATCACTCTAGCAGTATAATCATACCCCCTTTCGGATGAAGGCCTTCTCATTCAAAAGAGACAGCCTTCTTGGGGCAGCCTAGTCAATGCAACCTCCTCATCTAAATGCACATTCTCTGCACTAATGTTTAAAGAAATCTTCCAAGATCCCTTTCCTGATTTCCCATAGCTGCAAGACACAGCTTTCTTGCATCTTCCCCCAATACGTACCCTACATACTACAATGCTTTATATCAGCACCACCAATTGTCAGCTGATGGTAACTCTGAGGAAAAAAAGACATACTGTGCTGAGACATTGGGAACCTTCACATAGCAAGAAACGGGGAGACAGGTCTAACCCCACAACACACACAGTGGCGGACAAAAGAGAAGTGACAGTTACCCCATCAAAAATGTTGCTCTACCTCTCTCTAGCTAAGGGGAACAACTAGAAAAGCTGGACAATATGTTTTTTTTAAATCTAAATGAAGGCATCAGAGAGCCAACAGGCAGTGAAAAACTATGGAAGCAAGATCCAAATAAAAGAGGAAATCCAGAGATGTAACTTGGCATTTGGGGTAATTTTTCTCTGGAAGAAGTGGCTGAGATGTAGGCAGGAGGGCTTCCTGTATCTTGTAGGACTAGGAGGACAAAAGGGGAGAAGGATAATCTCATAAACACTATATACTTTGATTTGGGGCCTTTCAGGGCTAAATTCTTCTTTTTTTGGGGGGGGGGGGGGAAGATCGGCCCTGAGCTAACATTTGCCAATCCTCCTCTTTTTGCTGAGGAAGACTGGCCATGGGCTGACATCCATGCCCATCTTCCTCCACTTTATATGGGACACCGCCACAGCATGGCTTGCCAAGCGGTGCGTCGGTGCATGCCCGGGATCCGAACCGGCGAACCCTGGGCTGCTGCAGCGGAGCACGCGCACTTAACCTCTTGAGCCACCGAGCCAGCCCCAGGGCGACATTCTAAGAATACGCACAAACTGGAAATAGAATGCTTTTTCCAACACTGAATCCTAGCTCTGAACCATCTAAATGTGTGAAATTGGATTAAAGCAAAAAGGATTTGCTAATACCCCCCTAGTTACCCATCAGAGTAACTCTCTGAGAGGACATAATGTAATTCGAGGTCTCAAATTAGCTATACAACTTTTTATATACAATGTCTAGCGCTCAAGCAAAAACAATGAGGCACACTAGGGGAGGAGACCACGTTAGCGAATGCCAAAAGAAACAATGCGAATGCCAAAAGAAACAATGTGCAACATAAAAAGATCTTCAGCAAATCTAGATAACAGAGGTATCAGACAGAGACTTCTAAATAATTATCCTTAAAATATTTAGACTAGGAAAAAATTAAGAATTTCAGTAAAGAACTATTAAAAAGAGGACCAATTAAGAATTCTAGAAAAGAAAATACAGGAAAAAAATTAAGAACTCAGTGAATGGATTTAATAGCAGGTAAGACAGAGCTGAAAAGAATTTGTTAAATAAAAGGTCAGAAAAAAATATTAAGAATGAAACAGAGACACACGAGAAAAACACAGAAGAAAGAGGATAAAAGAGAAAATGTCTCATATACATAAAACTGAAGTGTCAGAAGTAGAGGTGGTAGAAAATGGGGTAAAAGCAACATCTGAAAAGATAATGGCTGAGAACTTCTCCAAAATGATTAAAAATATTGTATTGGTCTGGGATCACTCAGCAAGGGAATTATTGTAAGAATTAGACCTTATGCTATTAAAGAAGCTGCTAGAGAAGGCTACATAAGGCTGTTACATCTGGTCTGATATTAGGTCACTGGATGATGTTTATACCTCTAATTTAAGTACTGATATACATGGTTAACTACTATTAACACATCTTATTTTCAACGGTATAGGAATGGCAGAAGAGAAAAATTCATATATATCCTTATATATGATGTATATCATATTTATATATACATAAATAAATATTGGCAGAATTCTGGCCCCATGACCTTTGCCCTCTGGTGTCACACCAGTGATGATGTTATGTTAGATGGTAAAAGGAACTTTGCAGATATATTAAGGTTGCTAATCAGCTGATTTTAAAATAGGGAGATTATCCTGGATTATCTAGGTGAATCCAATGTAATCACATGAGCTCTTAAAATCAGAAGAGGAAATCAGAGAGATAAGAAAGAAGGAGGAGTCAGAGAAATTTGAAGTATGAGAAGGACTTGACACACCATTGCTCACTTTGAAGATAGAGAAGACCACAAACTAAGGAATGCACTAGCCTCTAGCAGCTGAGAACAACTGCCATCTGACAACCACCAAAGAAAGGGTACTTCATTCCTACAACCAGAACTGCATTCTGCCAACAACTTGAATGAACCTGGAAGTGCATTCTCACTCAGAGCTTACAGGTGAAAGCTCAGGCCAGCCAACACCTTGATTTAAGCCTTATGAGATCCTAAGTAGAGTATCCAGCCAAGCACGCTTGACTTCTGACCTACAGAAATGTGAGATAAAAAACGGGTAGTGTTCTAGGCCACTCTATTTGTGCTAATTTGCTATGGCAGCAATGGAAAACTGCCCAAGAAACTTACTTGTGCCTTCAGGACCTACTGGAGCTCACTCTTATAAATATAACTTCTATTTGATGATGGAGTATTGTTATGGGGATTCTGCCTGCTGCTGAGTTATGTTTATTCCCACTATGCATTCCAGAACTAGAGAAATAACTACAAGCTGGATATGGGGACCCTCTAGGCCCACTGCAGAGATGGGCCTGAGCCAAAACTCCATGGATTATCTAATATCCAAAAGCCCTTACTCTGGTGAATCACAGTGATGTTTTATATCTCCAGGAATTCCTGTCAGTTCAGCATCAGTGTCCAGTAATTCCCCCAAAAGTGTTTCCTCTTCCTCAATGCACAATCACTCTGGTAAACGGCCAGAGGTTCTTTTAGGGGAAAACTAGAAGGAAGATTGACAGTATACATTCTTGACTGTGTAGCAGGGTCCTTCCTCAAGGCCTTCCCTTCATTCAAGGGCCAATTTATTTGGTAAATAAGTGAAATAGAGAACAGGAAAAACAACAGAAAAGATTAACAAAACTAAGAGTTGGTTCTTTGAAAAGACAAACAAAATGACAAACCTTTAGCAACACTAACAAAGAAAAAAGAGAGTACCCAGATAAGTAAAACTGTAAATGAAAGAGGAGACATTACAATTAATACCACAGAAATACAAAGGATCGTAAGAGATTACTATGAACAACTATATGCCATCAAACTGGACACCCTGGAAGAAACGGATAAATTCCTAGAAACATACAACCTAAGACTGCATCATGAAGAAACAGAAAATCTGAACAGACCAATATGGAGTAAGGAGATTGAATCAGTATTCAAAAACTAGGACCAGATTGTTTCACTGGTGAATTTTACCAAATATTTAAAGAAGAGTTAACACCACTCCTTCTTGAACTCTTCCAAAAAGCTGAAGAGGCGAGAACACTCAAACTCATTTTACAAAGCCAATATTACCCAGATAACAAAGCCAAATAAGGACACTACAAGAAAAGAAAACTCCAGGCCAATATTCCTGATAAATATAGATGCAAAAATTCATAACAAAATTCTATCAAACTGAATCCAACAGCACATTAAAAGGATCATACATCGTGATTGAGTGGGATTCATCCCTCTGATGCAAGGATGGTTCAACATACACAAATCAAAAAATGTGATACATCACATTAATAGAATGAAAGATAAAAATCATATGATCATCTCAATAGATGCAAAAAGAGCATTTGACAAAATTCAGCATCCATTCATGATAAAAACTCTCAACAAATTGGGTATAAAAGGAATATACCTCAACATAACAAAGACCACATATGACAAACCCACAGCTAACATCTTACTCAATGGTGAAAGGTTGAAAGCCTTTCCTCTAAGATCAGGAATAAGATAAGGGTGTACATTCTCACCACTTCTATTCAACATACTACTGGGTGTCTTAGAGCAATCAGGCAATATAAAGAAACAAAAGGCATCAGAATAGGAAAAGAAGAAGTAAAATTGTCTCTATTTGCAGATGACATATTATATATAGAAAACCCTAAAGACGCCACCAAAAAACTGTTAGAGTAAACGAATTCAGTCAAGTTGCAGCATACAAAATCAATATACAAAAATCTGTTGCCTTTCTATACACTAATAAGGAGCCATCAGAAAGAGAAATTAAGAAAACAATCCCATTTATAATTGCATCAAAAAAAATAAAATACCTAGGAATAAATTTAATCAAGGAAGTGAAAGACCTGTACACTGAAAACTATAAGACATTAATGAAAGAAACTGAATAAGGTACAAATAAATGGAAAGATAGTCCATGCTCACGGATTACAGGAAATAATATCGTTAAAATGTCCATACTACCCAAAGCAATCTACAGATTCAATGGAATCCCTATCAAAACTCCAATACCATTTTTCACAGAAAGGGAACAAACAATCTTAAATTGGTATGGAACCACAAAAGATCCCAAATAGCCAAAGCAATCTTGAGAAAGAAGAACAAAGCTAGAGGCATCACACTCCCTGATTTCAAACTATGTTACAAAGCTATAGTAATCAAAACAGTATGGTACTGGCATAAAAACAGACACATAGATCAATGGAACAACATAGAGACCAGAAATAAACCCACACATATATGGTCAATTAATTTATAACAAAAAAGCCAAGAACCAAGAATATACAATGGGGAAAGGACAGTCTCTTCAATAAATGGTCTTGGGAAAACTGGACAGCCACATTCAAAGGAATGAAACTGGACCACTATCTTACACCATATACAAAAATCAACTCAAAATGGATTAAAGACTTGAATGTAAAACCTGAAACCACAAAACTCCTAGAAGAAAACATGCACAGTAAGCTCCCTGACATGGGTCTTGGCAATGATTTTTTTAATTTGACACTAAAAGCAAAGTCAACAAAAGCAAAAATAAACAAGTGGGACTACATCAAACTAAAAAGCTTCTGCACAACAAAGGAAGCCATCAACAAAATGAGAAGGTAATCTGTGGAATGGGAGAAAATATTTCCAAATCATATATTTGATTAAGAGGTTAATATCCAAAATATATAAAGAACTCATACAACTCAATAGGAATAAAAACAAACAATCCGATTAAAAAATGTGTAGACAATTTGAATAGATATTCTTCCAAAGAAGACATCCAAATGGCCAACAAGTACATGACAAGGTGCTCAACATCACTAATCATCAGGGAAATGCAAATCAAAACAACAATGAGAGATCACCTCACATCTATTAGAATGGCCATAACAAGCGCTGGTGAAGATGTGGAGAAACGGGAAACCTTGCGTACTGTTGGTGGGAATGTAAATTGGTACAGCAACTATGGAAAATGTGATACACCACATTAACAAAATGAAGAATAAAAATCACATGATCATCTCAATAGATGCAGAGAAAGCGTTTGACAAGATACAGCATCCATTTATGATAAAAACTCTGAATAAAATGGGTATAGAAGGAAAGTAGCTCAATATAATAAGGGCCATATATGACAAACCCATAGCTAATATCATCCTCAATGGTGAAAAACTGAAAGCTATCCGCCTAAGAACAGGAACCAGACAAGGATGCCCACTCTCACCACTCCTATTTAACACAGTATTGGAAGTCCTAGCCAGGGCAATCAGGCAAAAAAAATAAATAAAAGAGATTCACATTGGAAAAGAAGAAGCAAAATTGTCACTACTTGCAGATGACATGCTTTTATATATAGAAAACCCTAAAGAATCTGCCAAAAACTTTTAGAAATAATAAATGAATACAGTAAATTGCAGGATACAAAATCAACATACAAAAATCAGCTGCATTTCTATACACTAACAACAAAGTATAAGAAAAAGAAATTAAGGACACAATCCCATTTACAACTGCAACAAAAAGAATAAAATACCTAGGAATAAACTTAACCAAAGAGGTGAAAGACCCGTACACTGAAAACTATAAAACATTGTTGAAAGAAATTGAAGAAGATGCAAAGAAATGGAAAGATATTCCATGCTCTTGGATTGGAAGAATTAACATAGTTAAGATGTCCATACTTCCCAGAGATTGGATTGGTGGTTACCAGAGGGGAAGGGGGGAGGGAGGAGGGTGAAAGAGATAATTCGGTACATGTGTGTGGTGATGGGTTGTAATTAGTATTTTGGTGGTGAACATGATGTAATCTATGCAGAAATAGAAGTACAATGATGTACACTTGAAATTTTTACAATGTTATAAACCAATGTTACTGCAATAAACAAAAAATTAAAAAAATTTAAAAAAAAGATGTCCATACTTCCTAAAGCAATCTATAGATTCAATGCAATACCTACCAAAACTTCAACAACACTTTTCACAGAAATAGAACAAAGAATCCTAAAATCTATATGGATTATAAACAACAAAAGACCCTGAATAGCCAAAGGAATCCTGAGAAAAAAGAACAAGGCTGGAGGTATCACACTCCCTGATTTAAAAATATACTACAAAGCTATAGTAATCAAAACAGCATGGTACCGGCACAAAAACAGACACACAGATCAATGGGACAGAATCAAGAACCCAGAAATAAACCCACACCTGGAAAGCTAATTTTCAACAAGGGAGCCAAGAACATACAATGTCTCAATAAATGGTGTTTGGAAAACTATTCAGCCACACGCAAAAAAATGAAAATAGACCATTATCTCACAACATACACAAAAATTAACTCAAAATGGATTAAAGACCTAAATGTAAGACCTGAAACCATGAAACTTCTAGAAGAAAACATAGGCAGTATGCTCTTTGACACTGGTCTTAGCAGCATATTTTCAAGTATCATGTCTGACCAGGCAAGGAAAACAATAGAAAAAATAAACCAATGGGACTACATCAAACAAAAAAGCTTCTGCACAGCAAAAGAAACCATCAACAAAACAAAAAGACAACCTAATAATTGGGAGAAGATATTTACACACCATACATCTGATAAGGGGTTAATATCCAAAATATACAAAGAACTCATACATCTCAACAACAAAAAAAACTAACAACCCAATTAAAAAATGGGCAAAAGACTGGAACAGACATTTCTCCAAAGAAGATACACAGATGGCCAATAGGCACGTGAAAAGATGTTCAACATCACTATCAGGGAAATGCAAATCAAAACTACAATGAGATGTCACCTCACGCCCGTCAGAATGGCTATAATTAACAAGAGAGGAAACAACATGTGTTGGAGAGGATGTGGAGAGAAGGGAACTCGCATACACTGCTGGTGGGAGTGCAAACTGGTGCAGCCACTATGGAAAACAGTATGGAGATACCTCAAAAAATTAAGAATAGAACTACCATATGATCCAGCTATTCCACTGCTGGGTATTTATCCAAAGAACATGAAAACACCAGTGTGTAAAGATACATGCACCCCTATGTTCACTGCAGCATTATTCACAATAGCCAAGACTTGGAAGCAATCTAGGTGCCCATCAAGGGACGAATGGATAAAGATGTGGTATATCTACACAATGGAATCCTACTCAGCCATAAGAAAGGATGAAATCCAGCCATTTGTGACAACATGGACGGACCTTGAGGGTATTATGCTAAGCGAAATAAGTCAGAGGGAGAAAGTCAAATACCATATGATCTCACTCATAAGTAGAAAATAAAAATAACAGCAATCAATCACATAGAGACACAGACTGGACTGGTGGTTACCAGAGGGCATGGGGGGAGGGAGGAGGGTGAAAGGGACGATTAGGCATATGTGTATGGTGATAGATTGTAATTAATCTTTGGGTGGTGAACATGAGGTAATCTATACAGAAATCGAAATATAATGATGTACACCTGAAATTTATATAATGTTAGAAACCAATGTTACTGAAATAAGAAAAAAAAGTAAAAACATAGTCAAACTGTATAAAAAATTAAAATAATAAAGCTTTGAAACTTATTCAATGATTAAAATAAAACAAATTCTATCTAGAAATTCATAAAAATTATTCAAAATTAGAATAATTAATGCTATCAATGGCAGGTTAAAATAGAAACTCGCATATACCTCTGTTGTGAATCGAAATTGCTACAACCTTTTGAGAAAGTACTTTGGCAACAGGCATAATATTTATTAGAATTTCATGAAGGTTTATTCTTCTTGACTCAATAACGCCACTTGTGGGAATCTATTCTAAGAATACAAGTCAGAATCCAAAGATTTCTCTGCACTCTTATTTTACAAAAAGAAGAAAATTGGAAACACTTATAATGCTTAACAATAAAAAGTGGATAAGTGTATTATAGCATCTTCATGTCATGAAATATTTTGAAACCATTTTAAATGATGTTCATTAAGAGTTTTAATAATTTGTCAAAATGTTTGCAATTATTTTAAGTGAAAAGGAAAAGCAAAATTATATATATGGTATGAGCATAATAATATAAAAACAAGCATAGAAAAAAAAGGCTGGGAAATATACCAACACGTGATTGTCACTAGAGAATAAGCCTAAGCAGATTTTTGTATTTTCTAATTTTCTGCATTTTCTACATTTAAAATAACAAACCATATTTCACTTCTATAGAGGGAAAAATAAACTGTGTTCCATTTTTTTTAAAGCCTCATACTGAAACATACCCCTACCTCCCCTGAATACCAAATAATGGGTAAGATTTGCAACAATCAGGCCAGAGAAACTGCTGGGAGTAGTCCAGGAATGGAATTTGGCCATGCAAGAGTGCTGAGAAGGGACACCTTCTGTGTTCAGAGTCCTAGGAAACTCGCTAAGGACAGAAGGAAGAGGCAGAGGCTGGAGGTGAGGAAGAGACATCAGGGTTTGTGGACAGAGATCATGAAGACCAACTGGAGGAGGCATCAGTAACCCAGACAAAAGACTGAGGAACCAACGTCAGAGAGTCATCTGAATAGATGGACTGGGGATACTGGAAGCAGAGAGAACGCTTCCCACTGAGCCAGATTTGGTCTAAGTGTGAGAGTGAGCACAAGTGGAAGGGAACTATAATAGGTGAGGGTGCTGAGCATCCTTATCCTACCCCAGAGTCAGGCTTTTCATCCACCAGCTGTGCAAAGACCAATTTTGGCCACCCTCCCTCTTATGCTACCAAATCTTTTCAACCTGAGGTAGGATCTAGGTGGCTATCAGACCAAAGAGCTCTTACATAAATGAAAATACAAAAACTTAAACTCACCAGTCAAAGCCAAAGTATTCGTTTGAGGTTTCTATCCACACGTAGAGCAAAACCACAGACAAGCAAAATGAAATAACCAGAAATGGGTAGAATAACTGCTCTTTCTGGGAAGAGAAAGAAGTTTAATTTGGCTCCATTTATCCATGTTACTTCAGAAACATCTGTATCTACTTGCCAAAGGTCTGTACAGTTGCCGTGCCATGCATCACCCTCCTCAGGCTAGAGTGAACAGTGTATTCTTTTTACCCCTATGGAATAATGGATAAGCCTGTTTATAACACTTATTACACTGAACTGCAATTGTGTGTTTATATGCTTGCATCTGATGTAACAGTTTCTTCTTTGAGGAAAAGGAACTTGCGTTACATATCTCTGCATTGCCAATATCTAGCGTGGTTCCTTAAATGCTGCCAGCTAGCAACAATCATCTGTTGAATTCATCCACCTCTCCATCTACCAAATATTTGTTCAGTGACTCATTCATGGAGTAATTCCTTCCTTCATTCATTCATTCATTCATCATTCATCAGTTCATTTAGTCATTTATCTATCAACATTTGACACGGGGGGGGGGGCGGGGGGGGGAGCGGGTTTGAGAATAAACCTTTCTTTGAGTAGCTATTTTGTGCCAGTACAATGCTAGGGACTTCACAAGCTACTTTCATTTGTTTTATTTCTCAATATAGTCATGTAAGTTAGGTATTGTTATTGTTAACTCATTTGGCAGAAGAACTAAAGCTCAGAAAGGTAAAGTAATTGACTCAAGGTCACAGAGCCAAGAAGTGGCAGAGACACTGCCCAGATCTGTGAGCCCAAAGCCAGGATGGAGGATATCTTTAGAGCAGGTGTTCAGACGGAGCCTTGAAGGCAACCCCCTACAATAAAAACCATATCACAAACCAGCCATGCCAGAGATTGCCAAACCCTTCCCGGGGAACATTCGATTTGGGTTGCTACCTGAATTATAATCCTAACACTTCTATATCACATGAAAAAGAAATTCTGCCTCTTTGGGACACTGATTTTAATCTGTTAAAAATGGAGAGAATAATCCCTGCGCTGTCTAAATTATGGGGTTATTGTGAAGAGTAAGAACAAAGAAATAAAATCGAAAACATAGAAATGGTATTCCAAAAACATGAGAGATATTACAGGTATCATGGCACTAAAATCCCACTTCCTGAGTGTAGGAGGATGAAGAGCACAGTATTTGACTCAGGTCTTATACTCTCTACATTAAACTTGTATGGACTTTCAAAAACACATACCAGGTAGTGTCACTCCCCTGCTCAAAACCCTCCCAGAGCTTCCTATTGCATTAGAATATCATCCAGACTGCCTGCCATGGCCCACAGGGTCCCACACCATCAACCCCATGCCCATCCCTGCTCTCATCCCATTCTACACACTGACTCCATTTCCGAACTCCAGCCACAGTGACCTTCTTTCTGTTTTCAGAACGTGACCAAATCTGTTACCACCTCAAGAGCTTTGTACTTCCTTGTTCCTCTGCCTGGAATACTTTTGCCCCCAGACGTACACATGGCTGGCTCTATCTCTTTCAGAGACAGCTCACACGACACTTCTTCAAAGATGTCTTCTCTAACCATTCTCCCATCCCAGTTTCTAACACATTTTCCTATTTATTATCTTCAAAGCTCTTATCACTATCTGAAATCATCTTTCTTCATTTATTGTTTATTACCTAACTCATGCCACTGGAATGTAGGCTGCAGGAGGGCCTGAGGCCTTAGTTGGCTTTTTCACTGTGGCACATAGTAAGTGTTCAATAAACTTATTTTTGTTGAATAAATCCATTTCCTTATTTTGATTCTCATTGTTGCCACTCTTGCTCAAAAGTCTTCAAAGGCTCCCCACTGTTTAGAGGATCAAGTTCAAATATTTTAGCTTGACATAGAGATGCTTCATAATTTGATCAAAATATTCCTTTCCAATCCTATCATTTACCATTTATTCCCTTACATGTCCCTAAATTCAACACGGGAAATTCATTTTTCCCTAAACACACCACTGCATTTCTCTATCTCTGGACTTTTCACCACTTTATTCCCTCTACCCAGAATCCCCTGCACCATCATTTCTATATGTGAAAGTTTACTTCCACCAAGAATAGTAATAATAAACAGCTAACATTTATTGAGTGCTATTGTGTACTGAGCCCACTTTTTCAGTGTTTCCATATACTATCTCTTCTATCCTCATGACAAACCCTATCGGTGGGTACTATTGTTACCACCTCCATTATTTTAATGAGGAATCTGAAGCCCTAGGATGTTAATTAACTTGCCCAGGGTCCCACAGTGGTAAAGCTCTAATTTGGAGATAGTGGTGAAGCCATAAATCGAATCCAGGCAGTCTTTCCCCAGAACACAAGAACTTAGCTCTTGTGCTAAATGCTATACTCCTCCCCCTGAACAGAAATGGGGCCTTGAGAATTATCTAGTTCAATTCCCTAGCTTTAGAGAGGCTCAGAATATCACATAACCAGCCCAAGGGCAGAGTTGGAATTAGGACCCAAACATACTCCCAGGCTCTGGTCCAAGGATTTTTCCATGATACCACACTGCCTTGAATGTCACCTTTCCCATGAAACCTCCCTTTATCTTTCCTTCTATGTCCTTCTTTATAGCTCTCTTGTGACTTACTACCTCATCCCTAAGTAATAAATATCTGTTGAATCAATTCACCCTTCTCCATCTTTACCATCACTACTCCAGTCCAGGCCACCAACATCTCTTACCTTGAATACTGCTGTTGCTTTCTCTTTGAAGGCAAAGACGTCTCCTTGCATTAGTTTTGTACCTTCCAATCCATCCTCCACATGATCAAATAATCATTCCAAAACACAGCTCAGGCAACATCACTAGCTTAAAATCTTTAGAGACTCTTCACTCTCCACATGGCAGAGGTCAAATTCTTAAAACCACACATCTGTCTCATCTATCTCTCTAGCTTCATTTCCCATCACTTCTCCATTAATATCCTCTGCTCCACCTAAAATAAACCTTATACCAGTGCCCTTTGACAACTCCTCCAATAGTATTTCTTCTGCCATCCCCTATTCTTTACATATCCAATTCTTAATCATCTTTCACCTTCTAAATAAACTTATTTTCAGTTATTTTCCTCCCTTGGCACATGGATGTATGCACGTGTGCAAACACACACACACACACACACACACACACACAAAGTATAGCACTTCTCTCACTATATTGAGATTACGTGTGTACGTGTCTTTTCCTCCATAGACTGTGAATTCCTTGAGAGCAGGAACCATGCCTGAGGCTCTTCTGTTATTCCCAGTTACTAGCACAGAAGCCAAACATCTGGGCAGGAAAGGTAAAGGGGACAGAAGAATACTCCTGCCTAATCCAGGGAAGCCACCCATTTCCACCCTTTTCCCCATCTCAGGCATAAGAAATTAGTGATCCAATTGGTCAGAATCTCAGACCTTAGCTGGACCATGTTTACAAGTAAGTGAAAGTACATGATATAGCTCTCCTTTTCTCACTTCAGTGTGCTTATCATTTGGTTTTTTATATCATATAGCCCAGCAACATATGGCTTAGAGAAAGAAAGAGGCCCTCAATGAGATGAGGCCACAAGCCACCACCCAGCCTCACCCGAGTTCTTCATGAGGGAAAATCAGGCATTAGCCTGACCAATAATAACGAGCACCTTGTCTCTCACTTGTTTTTTTCCTTATAAGCATAGCTCTTTTGGGAAACTCACAATGAAGAGAGAATTAAAGATTCAGGCATTCCTGTAATCCCTAGCCAAAAACATCTCATTGTACCTAATCTTCACTTTTTCTTCAAGGTTTACTGAATGAATAAAAGCAAAAGTTAATGAATAAATAAATAAATGACATAAAAGAATAAAAGTGAAAGAAAATGAAGAAAACAAGCACATGTTTCAGTAAGGTTAACTCTGGCTCCAGAATTGTGACAGTCTTTTCCTGAAAGAGCTAGAGCCCTAGCTTGCCCAGCCCTGGAGACTCTACTGCACCCTCATGGGGGCAGGGACCAGCCCACGTTCCCCACATCTGAGAAAGTGTGGTCAGCTCCTTCCCATCTCTCTGTACCCAAGAGCAGCAGCAAATTCTATGTCTAGATTTTTTCTCCTGTTTGACTTTCCCCTTGCAGCTGTAGCAGCCAGTAATGAAGGTGACATAGCATTGGTGGTTGAAGAGGTGTACAATCCCTGGATTACGCTTTTTCTGTTTTCTTGTCTTCCGGCTCCTGGGCTCAATCCTGTTGACCTTCGTAGGCATGGTTCACCCTTCTGCTGGAATGACAAATAAAACAATCAAGATCTAGTAGCTCCTTCAAATGTTCCCCACCCTACCATTCTACAGGATATTTCATCAAAAATAGATGGAATAAAAAAAAGTTTATAATCTAGGATAATGCACTGGATTTGGTGTAGAAGAGTAGAGCTTCATCCTACCTTTCCCACTACCTTGTGGAGTGTTTACTGCAGTTATTGAACCATTGAAGGTTTAGTTTTCTTACCTCTAAAATGGGACCACATTCTCTGTTCTAGCCAACTAATAGATGCTGAAAGCATCAAATTAGATAACATATATTAACGTGTTTTATTTTATTGAGGTCATAATAGTTTAAAACATCGTGAAATTTCAGTTGTACATTATTGTCAGTCACCATATATATGTGCCCCTTTACCCCTTATGCCCACCCCCCAATCTCTTTCCCCTCTGGTAACCACTAATCTGTTCTCTTTGTCCATGTATTTGTTTATCTTCCACATACAAGTGAAATCATACAGTGTTTGTCCTTCTCTGGCTTATTTTGCTTAACATAATACCACCAAGGTCCATCCATGTTGTTGCAAATGGGATGATTTTTTTTCTTTTTTATGGCTGAGTAGTAGTCCATAATATATATCTAATGGCATATATATGCCACATCTCCTTTATCCATTCACCAGTTGACAGGCACTTGGGTTGCTTCCACGTCTTGGCTATTGTGAGTAATGCTGCAATGAACATATGGGTGCACGAGTCTCTTTGAATTGTTGATTTCAAGTTCTTTGGATAAATACCCATTAGTGGAATAGCTGGGTCGTATGGTATTTCTATTTTTAATTTTTTGAGAAATCTCCATATTGTTTTCCATAGTGGCCGCACAGTTTGCATTCCCATCAGCAGTGTATGAGGGCTCCCTTTTCTTCACATCCTCTCCAACATTTGTTGTTTTTTGTCTTGGTAATTATAGCCATTCTAACAGGTGTAAGGTGAGATCTCATCATAGCTTTGATTTCCATTTCCCTGATGATTAGTGATGTTGAACATCTTTTCATGTGCCTGTTGGCCATCTGTATACCTTCTTTGGAAAAATGACTGTCCATATCCTCTGCCCACTTTTTTATCGGGTTGTTTTGTTGTTGTTGAGTTTTTTTCTTACATTTTATTTTCAGGTGTACATCATTCTATTTCAATTTCTGCATACATTACATCATGTTCACCACCCAAAGGCTAATTACAATCTATCACCACACACATGTGCCTAATCATCCCTTTCACCCTGGATGAGTTCTTTATATATTTCGGAGATTATCCCCTTGTTGGATATATGATTTGCAAATATTTTCTCCCAGTTGGTGGGCTTTTTGTTTTGTTCATGGTTTCCTTTGCCTTGCAGAAGCTCGTTAGTCTGATGAAGTCCCATTTGTTCATTTTTTCTTTTGTTTCCCTTGCCCAAGTAGACATGGTATTTGAAAATATCCTTCTAAGACCGATGTCAAAGAGTGTACTGCCTATATTTTCTTCTAGGAGTTTTATGGTTTCACATCTTACCTTCAAGTCTTTAATCCATTTGGAGTTAATTTTTGTGTATGGCGATAAATGTGTTTTTTTTTTAATTGTAATATGCTCTTGAAATAACTTGAGAACTTAGAAGCACAGATTAAGTATATGAAAAATACAATCCTTGACTAATAAGTGACTCACACAGCTGCCTGCCCCTTCCCTTTTTCTCCTCTCCCATATGGATCAGTTAGGGTTAGCCTCAATTAAGAATGATGGAATATTCAAAATAGCAATGGCTGAGATAAGATAAGTTTATTTTTTGTTTTGCCAACAAAAAAATTTCAAAGGTAGAAAGAACAAATGTGACTTCACAATGTCATTAAGAACCCAGACATCTTCCATCTCGCTGTTCCACTGCAGCACAGGGCTTACTCCTCCGAGTCCAAAATGGCTGCTCAAGATCTATCCATCACTGCAAATTCCAATTAGCAGAAAGGAGGAAGGAACAAAGAAGGGTGCGCTCCCTTATTTTAAGGACATTTAGAGAAGTTGAACATGACATTTCACTAACAGATATGGATTTTTTTTTTCTAGTAAAAATGGACAAACAGATATTGAGGGACATCTAGCTGTCACTACCACATTTTCTCACCCCACTGTGATAGGTGAAAGTTGTTCTCATACATAGAA
Organism: Ceratotherium simum simum; assembly: GCF_057802395.1. NCBI lineage: Eukaryota > Metazoa > Chordata > Mammalia > Perissodactyla > Rhinocerotidae > Ceratotherium > Ceratotherium simum. Next base: position 33,553,933 of record NC_141906.1, read on the forward strand.
ACTTTCAGAGAATGTGTGGAATTGGAGGGACGAAAACAAACAAGGTTAGTGTTAATGGACTTGATCCCAAGCAACACTCTCTGCCCCTGAAAACTTTCTGTTGTGCCCCAGTTTCTTTTTTCTGAAAGGCACTCTGAAAGGCACAAAGGCACTTTCTGAAAGGCCTTGAAGTCAAAGTCAGTGAAAAAGCAGAGCAGTCAACTCGAGGTAAGAAGAGTGCTGTAAACTTACATGGCAAAGGGTGTGAACACAAAGGGTGTAACTAAAGGAAGGGTGAAAATTGGGGCAAAACGGTACAATCTACCTCACTATATTACCAGCAGATCAAAAAACCTTGAGGCAAAAAGCGTAAGCAGAAATGATAAACAAATCCACAATCGTAGCGTAAGATTTAGCACACTTCTCTCAATAAAGTATATAATAAGTAGACAAAAAAGTCTATAAGAATACAGAAGATTTTAACAACTTGGTTAACAAACTAGTCTTAACATTTATAGAACACTGTACTCAATGACTGCAAAATTTTAAATGGAAATGGAACATTTTTCGAAAGTGATACTGAGCCACACAGCTGGTTTTAATAAACTTCTAAGACTTGAAATCTTAAGAGTAAATTTTCTGCCTACAGTGAAATTAAGCCAAAACAGAATCTCTGTGATTGGGAGGATGGCAAATTGTAGAATACTGAATAAAACACAGCATTTTAACCAGAATCATTACCACAACCTTGATCTTCCATATATCTACAGATCCTTTAATTTGATGTCTACCAGACAGGGTAGCCAAGTCCACGTGAAAATTCAATAAAATTTAGGGAAAGACCAATAAACACAGTTTCCCTTCCAAACCTCTTCTCTGATTTCCAAATCTATATATTCAACAGCCTAGTGAAATCTCCACTTGGATATCTCACAGGCATCTCAAAATTACTATGTCCAAACCTGAACTCTTGATTTTCCCTTCAAAACCTATTCCTCCCCAAGTCTGTCCCATCTCAGTAAAGGACACCACTGTTCACCCAGTTGCTTCAGTCGAAAACTAGCGTGTGCCTATTAGAACTGAGAAACTCGAACAAGAATTACCCTCCCACCATAAACAACTGGACAAAATACATGAAACAACTATTTTCAGACGTTGAACAACAGGCAGCGTTTGGCTGTGACGGTCAAGAGCAACACACGAGCCGAACGCCTCACACCTGCCGGGACTTCCGGACAGGCCGACCGCAGGCCAGCCCTGGACGCCCAGCCGAGCCACCCGGCCTGCCCCGGGGCTGCGGGGCTCGGTGGCCCTGTCTCCGACCGGACCAGCATAGCCGGAGGCCCTTTGGTCCCAGATTCCTCCGCCGACAAGACTGGCAGCTCCAGGTTCACTCCACATCGTCGTAGTGAGCTGACTGGGCCGAAGGGCCTCAGGTCTGGCTGCCAACTTGATAATACTAACGTAGCTTCCTATGTCTGGAAATGCTTAAGGGGAAGCACCGGGCGGGACACATTACTTACGGCAACTTCACAACCCCAAACGCAAACCTGGCTTTCCTGCCGGAGGAGACCAGCGTCTCTCAAGATGGCGGCCTGGCTGAAGGAGGCGGCCTCACGCCGCGGGCGGGTGGGAGTGGCCAGGGGCGAGGCCTCAAACTTGCCCTCAGACAGCGTGGCTGAGTTGACGGCCCGTCCAGCGTTGCCTCAGAACACGGCGTTTTAAATGTGTCTTTTAAGGTACGCTCTCTTTGGTTTTGGGTTCTTATAAAAATAACTTAAGCGTAAACTTAGTTCTCGTTAATCATTTAGTTCAGGCATTAACTATTTTTTGTATCCCAGTTATTCAGATTGTCTCATTTTTTTTTTTTTTTTTTTTACTATTTTTTGTTGTCTTTTTTCTTTTTTCCTAACCTGCTTCAAACAATGGACCTGTTTTAGCTTTGTTTGTTTCTTGTTTGATCTTTGAATCCTCCGGCTGTTTCTCTAGCTCTGACCTCATTTCTGAGCTCTAGACTCTTGGATCCAACTGCCTGCTGGTTATCTTCATCTGAACGTCCTGCTGTAGACGCCTCAAACTCAGTAAACCCTAACTTGAATTATCTTTCCCATCAAATCTGCTCCATCTCCTGTGGCTCCAAATTGGTAAATGGCAAGATGTGAACCAATGCCTCATTCTTAACTCTTCCCTTTCCTTTGCAACGCCCCGGCCCCACCCCACACTGACCAAATTCTGCTTATTATACTTCCTATTTCTCCTAGTCATTCTCTTGCTGCATTTCAATGTCTGCTGGGCCTCTAATCATCTCAATGGGTACCAACTGCTTAGTACTGCTATGGTGAGGGTTAAGGTGGTTACTGCAGTAGACTCCCCAAGAATCTCACTACTTCCAGTTTGCCTTTTCCAAAAATCTACCTTTCAAAGAGCGGCTAGTGATCTTTTATTTTTTTATTTTATTTTTTAATTTTTTTTAAATTTTTTCCCCCAAAGCCCTAGTAGATAGTTGTTATGTCATAGCTGCACGTCCTTCTAGTTGCTGTATGTGGGACTCGGCCTCAGCACGGCCGGAGAAGCAGTGCGTCGGTGTGCGCCCGGGATCCGAACCCAGGCCGTCAGCAGCGGAGCACACTCACTTAACCGCTAAGCCACGGGGCCGGCCCTAGTGATCTTTTAAAAATGCAAATCTGACCATGTTTAAATAAATTCATTCCTAAGGTTAAAGTTTAAATAAATAAAAATTCATTCCTAAGGTTAAAATTTAAGCTCTTTAAATTGGATCATGCCTTTTTCTCCAGTTTCATCCTCTCCCTACTCTCCTTCACCCCCACTCATATTGAAACTCCAGCAAAACCCAACCTCTCGTACTGCTCCCCTACCCCATTGTATATCTTCATTCATGCTGTCCCTACTGCTGGGCGTACCCACTTCCCACCCCTACCTTTTATCTGGCTAACTCTTTTTGTTGGTGTAAGACTCAGCTCAGGAAGCCTTTGATCATCACCACCCATTCCTCACCACCACACTTGGTTAAGTACTTCCTCCTCTTGTCCTTTTTGTTTCTGTGAATAAACCTCTTCCTACTCTATTAGCTGCGCTGATTATAATTACCTATTTTGTTTTGCCGAGGTTTTCATTTCTGCTTCCTCCTCTAATTGTTATCTATTTGAGGGTGAGGCCATATCTAACTCATCTCATTCCCAGTGCTTACCACAATGCTTGGCATAATTGGTTGACTAAATAAACAGCCAGAAGCTACAGACCCATCAACCCCTAAGCTGAACTAGACCGTTAGGCTGCATTTTTTCTGACCTAGCTGAATTCCCTACAGTGTCCCTCCCAATAACTAGTTGAGAGGACTTGACCCTAGTCCAAAAGAGAGAATGGTAGCTTGGATTGGAGTGGTAATAGTGTAGAGGAAGAAAAGTAGATTAATCCTTGAGATGTTTACCCTCTCCCTCCAAATTTCCTTTCTGGGACCCTAGCTTAACCCTTGGCATAGCAATGCTAAACTGGGTGGCACCCACTGAGATTAGGTAGCAATCAAGGGATTAAGCAGTCTTTGTGATAGCAAGATTTTCTGAAACTCCATTCTTACTTCTTCTTTGGAGACTTTTTCGTCTTCTCTTATCAACAGAAGGAGAAACAAGCTCTGGAGGTTGGTCCCATGTTTAAGTAAATGCAGGCCCGATCCTATCACTTCTGATTTTAAAGCAGAAGCAAGACAAATGAAACTAAAGCATACAAAACAGAATATAAAAAAGGGTACCAAAGAGCTTATCACATAAGTCTAATTATAACATTCTTATTTCAAAGAACATCATCTCTGTGGGAGGCTTCAAACTTACCTGTTAAAATCAGTAATGAAAGTAGACTTGGGGACATGGTGTGGCATAAGTAAGAAACCACAGGTTCCCATTGATATCTAGGAGTGATTTTTTATCAGCTTTATTGTCCCAACAGAACTGACTCAATTTTGTAGACTCATTATTCATCTAAATAAATTGTTCTTTTGCAATGAATATTGTTCGAAGTCTGGTGGGCCCTGTCTGATCCTAGACAAAAAGTATGATGGACTCAAGTAAGATTGTGTGGAAGAACTGTTACTTCTTTAAAGACTTGTTCAAAACTGCAAACTTAAAGTTTGCTAGTCCTTTCTTCAAAACTCCACCTTCCTTCTGTAGACTAGGGGCTCTTAGTCCAATAGTTTCCGTAAGAAGTAAGCCGACCTGAGATAAAGTTTTTTTCTAGTGATCATTTTTACACTATCATCTTATGGAGAATTCTGCTAAAAACAACATAAGAGAGTTTGCAGTTTGCTATAGGGCATAAAGCCTGTATCAAATATTTTGCAAACATATTCACACAGACACACACTCACAAGTCATTTGCTATTTAAACATCTAGGATGGCACATGGTCACGTAGGCCTTTGTGTATAGGAGAGGTTTCTCAGCAAAATGTAAGAAGCAAAAAAAACCAAAAAACAAAAAACACAGCCAATTCCTTACTTTCTCTGCAGCCTAAAGTCTAGGCAATAGCTATCCCAACCTTTTTGTAGCTTTCTCATTATTGTAAGAGCAATTTTATCACTCACTGCTTGTCTGAAGAATGAGTAAATAGTTAAGGGTTGTTTTAAGTACCAGTTATCTAAATCTGCAAAATGATAAAATTGACACAAAGAAAGGGAAAAATTCAAGACCTATGGATATGTGTCACCTCAGTAGTTGAGTGCCAGCTTCTGATTTCTCTTTCTTGGCAGCATGCTGGGGCCTAATGCCAGGCTCTAGTCAACTGTATGGCAGTGTATCAAGCCCAAAACTTGGACATTATCTTTGCTAAATTCATATTATATTCCTGTTTTAACAAGCGTCCTTTTTTTGTGTGTGTGAGGAAGATCAGCCCTGAGCTAACATCTGCCAATCCTCCTCTTTTTGCTGAGGAAGACTGGCCTTGGGCTAACATCCATGCCCATCTTCCTCCACTTTACATGGGGTGCCAGCACAGCATGGCTTGACAAGCGGTGCGCCAGTGCGCACCCAGGATCCGAACCGGCAAACCCCGGGCTGCCGCAGTGGAGCGCGTGCACTTAACCGCTTGCGCCACCGGGCCGACCCCTTAACAAGCGTCCTTTTTATTAAAAGTAATGAATCTCCTTTCAAGTGAAAGGTCATTGAAATTAATATTTTTGCTTTGAATACACTTATAATGAAGAAAAATTGAACAAGTCTGAAAGAGATACTAAATACTAATATTAGGGCTTAATCCCTTAGCAACTTGGCAGGAAAAAAAAAAAAAAGGAGGCCCAGACTTTTGAACAGAGTAGCCTCAAGCTGCCTCAAATGGATAGAAGTTTTTATCAACATTTGATTGACCTTTGATCTATGGCCAGAAACCAGGTATTGGCTAAAATGCTTAAATACAACTTAGACTCCTAGTCATTGATTCTTCTATCAAACCTCCATTTTAGTGCCAGTAAAAGAATCAGAGTTGGCATAAAATCTCCTGACAAACCAGGTAATTACAAGCATTGTAACACAGGACTGCATTTGCTATGTATCAGGGATTGTGGTAAATGCTTTGCATACATTATTTTATTTTCTCAGAATCTTAGAGGTAGATACTATTATTGTACTGATTTTACAAATCGGGAAACTGAGGCTTAGAAAGGTTAAGTAACTTCTCCAAGGGCACACATACCTGTGACAGAGCCAAAAATTAAATACGGCCCATTTGAATCCTATTACATTATGCTGCTTTGTTTCTTCTAGACCTGTGCTATTTAATAAGGTAGCTACTAGCCACGTGTGGCTATTTAAATTTAAATTAATAAAAATTAAATAAAATGTAAAAGTCAGTTCCTCAGTCACTAACCACATTGGACAGTGCTGGTCTAGAGTCACAAGTAGCTGGGATGCCCTCTCTCTTTTCTGATTGTCTTGACGTGAGTACAGCCATGTTTGGCCATTCCATTGACCTACAGCCACCAGCACACAAAGAAATATAAAGCTGCTTTCTGTGTGGTGGGAACTGACCTTTCTCCCAGGAACTGGCCCTTCTCCCACAGAGATAGTTGCAATTTGTAAGATTACAAGACTCTTTGGGCGTCGTAGCTCGGGACGGACTGGCCATCTGTGCCAGGCTGGGATGATAGCCAGGGGGCTCAGTGCACGTACGCAACTGATAACCACTTGTACATGGGAACACCAAGTGCTTACTCTGCAAATGCTTACTCTGGAGATTACTGATGCTGTATAAACTGCTGGAAACTGAGGCCTGGTGAGAGTCTCACCTGTGGAGGGGACGCCTTGCCCAGGACCTCTGACGATCAGACTCCTGCCTAGCCGTGTCAATTGAAGGGACTGTCCTCGGCGCAGGGGCGTGGATGTTGTGAGTAACCAATCTGATGTTTCTCTCTCAGTCAACCTGGTGTTTCTCTTTCCAGTTGATTTGTGTTATTTCCCTTCAGTCGATCTGGTGTTTCCCTTTCTGATCGATTTGTGTCATTTACTTCTTGTTATTTGACCTATTCAGATCTGTTTGCAGACTATCACCTTTATTCTCCTCTATATAATAAAATATACATTCATTTGGGTTGGAAAGTTTCTTTTTTACATCTCTGATCGAATCCACTGAACCTCTCAAAACATAATTGGCACTGTGAGCAGGGTTCGATTAAGGAGATGGCTTTCTTGTGCAAATGAAAGGTAACTGAAACCAAGATGGAAAAAATTCCAGGATGGGAGGACCCTCCCTTTTGTACTCTGGCTGGGGAGTGGGCTTGTAGGTCAGGATTGTGTGAATCTTGGGATGTTCATCTGCGACAATATAAACCATTGGATGTGACCAAAGCTTTGCAGACGGTGGAAAGAAAAAAGAAAAATGATGTTTCTTTTCTGGCACGGCGAGGTTGGGGTTTTTTGACTGCTTATCGTCGGGCTGTAGAAGATAGGGATAAGATACAAAGGGAGAAGGTACTCTTGGAAAAAGAAGTTTCAGATTTGCAGTCCCAGCTGACATCCCCCCAAAATAGGAACTCTTTCCTTGCCCTAAGCCTGGCGTTCTAGTTTTATTTGGCCCCTCTTATGTGACAAATAGAGAGCCTAAATATATATCCAATAATAATTTGGCGAGCCATCCGGAAGGCTCTTTGCCCATGGCTCGGCGGCCCTGGGCCGTCTGGGATGTCCTGGGAAACAGTCCAGCAGCTGCCTAGGTGATTTTCCCTAGGGACTGCTCCCAGTGCTTTCCATCTGACCTGGCACCGCTGACCCTAGACACATTTTCTTATGGCAGGGAAACAGGCTCTAGAATTGTTTGTTTGTTTGTTTGTTTTTGCTTACACCGTGAACTCCCTTCCCCTCCATCTGGGGTCCTATCTCTTTGAGAGGCAGGGCTATCCCTACTGAAATGGAAATAATTATAAGACTTTTACCCAAAATCTGTTGGATGCACCTATCTGTTCTGTTTGGGATCCCATTTGACTGTCTGTTCTGTATGTTTCTAATTCTGAAGGGGGGGAATTCCATTTGTCCCCAAGAAAAGCCCTCTGGGCCACCTCTTGGATCAATGGGCTATATTCAGCGATAAGCCCATATCCAAGAAGAAGATGATTTTCTTTGTAACACCACATGGCCACAATATTCTTTAGACTCCAGAGAAAAAAAAGACAGATAATTATGGTGCCAAAACACAATTGTTACTGTATTTCATGTTGATGTTCACAGTTCTTTAATTTCTACAGAACAAAAATATAACTCTTATGCTGATCAGCTGGTGCAGATTCGTGCAACACACAACCCAGGCTTAGGACAATGGGTCCACGAAAAGAGTGGACACTTGGGAGAACAAGCTTCATACAGGTGGGCACAACAGAGGGGAGTCTTTGTCACCCATGATGATATTGCCACTGCAGTACAACAATGTCAATTATGCCAACAGTTAAATAAATGGGGAGTTCCACACCCCTACCAAGGTCATATCCAAAAGGGATTATTTCCCGCCCAGACGTGGCAAATAGATTTTATTGGACCATTGCCAAATTCTTGTGGATATATTTATGCCTACACTGCTGTTGATACATATTCTGGTTATTTATTAGCTGTGCTGGCTAAGGCAGCCACCCAACAGAGTGCCATAAAATTATTAGATACAATTAAGTTATACACCAAGGCAGATTTAGAGTGACAACAATTCCCACTTTACAGGTAAGTTGATTCAAACTTATACAAGGGAAAATCATATAGAATGGATTTACCATACACCTTATTACCCCCAAGCTGCAGGCCTCATAGAACGAATGAATGGATTGCTTAAACAACAATTGAGGAAACTCGGTCACGGCTCATTAAAGGGATGGCACAACCATCTAAGTACTGCTCTAAGCATGTTAAATAACAGGCCATGAGGCCCTAATGAGACTCCTCTGTCAAGGTTATTACCAGCAAAGACTACAGAAGTGGCAGCCACTACCCATGAGCTTATGACTTTAACATATTGGCCATTGACTCAATCTGCTAAACCACCTTTTCGTGCCACGGCCGAAGTGGCTGGACTGGACTTATCCACTGTTCATTCTATTCAGTTGCCTATAAGAAACAATCTATAGTCCCTACTGGGATAGGGGTACAATTTCCCAAAACACTTTTGGTTTATTAAAAGGATGCTCTGGACTAGCAGCAAAAAGTATTGATGTACTAGGAGGAGTCATTGATCCAGATTACCAAGCAGAAATAAAATTTATATTATATAATGGTAGTGACACAGTACTAACCATAGAGTCTGGGAAACGAGTGGGACAATTATTGGTGCTTCCCCTCCTGACTCCAAGTGTGTCACAAGGACAACCTCCAACTGAATTAACTAAAAGAGGAATGCAAGGATTTGGGTCCACAGATGGATGGAAACCTGGGGCAAAGTTGTGGGTGACAACCCACCCAATGCGGCTCCCCGAGCCGCAGAAGTAGTGGCCCAAGGGCCCACTGCAACGCTCATAGTTATGTATCCAGGAAATAAACAGTTATATCATGTTCCTAAAAATTCTGTTTCTCTACGTGAATAGATATTCACGTGCTGTGCTCACTATGCTATGCTGCAACTCCATGTCTGCTGTAACTCCACACCAGCTAATGTCTCCGTAGGACAACCTTTGACCCTGCACTGCTGGACCAACTGCTGTGCACCAGTGGGACCTGTAACCTGGACTATGAATGGCCGAGAAATTTGGTCTCAGAAACACCAAGCAACTTCTCAGTATAAGCCTGTATCTGATCAATCACACAGAACTAATTATAATTTCTCTATTACCCTGCCTTCAGCTACCCTATGTGATGGGGGCTGGTATTCTTGTATTAAATGGAAGAAGGGGAATCCAGATTCCCCATTTCTTTTTTCTTTTTTTTATTTTTTTTATTTTTTTTTATTTTTCCCCCAAAGCCCCAGTACACAGTTGTCTGTCATAGCTGCACATCCTTCTAGTTGCTGTATGTGGGACGCGGCCTCAGCATGGCTGGAGGAGTGGTGCCTTGGTGCGCACCCGGGATCCGAACCCGGGCCGCCGGCAGCGGAGTGCACGCACTTAACCGCTAAGCCACGGGGCCGGCCCTGATTCCCCATTTCTTAATGAAACCCGATTTGTTAGTATCCTTCCTAATGCCACTACTCCTCTTAAAAACACTAATCTGTGACTGCATTTAACTCATACAGTTCTTAATGAAACTGCTTTTTGTCTTAGGAACAGTAATAACCCTTCTGGACTTCTACAAGCTAATTTATTAGGCCTAGGTGTTACCTTATCTAATGTGTCACATGTTAAGGTCACCGTTCCTCCTTCTTTAGTACCTATGCCTATATCGGCAGTAACTTCTACCATATGTTATTGTATTAATTGTACATATATTCCATTCTATTGTAATAAGACTATCCCTGTTAGTATTCCTACTCCCTAACGATTACCTACTGGGTATATCTGGTTATTCGATAATACTGCATACTCACACATTCCAACTAACACATCTGTTGCATGTAGTATTGGCCCAATAGTTCCCCTTGTAGCTGGCTTCCCTACCATGAATTCTCGAGCAAGACGAGCACTCACTACAGATTGTGACCCTCATGTTAACCTTCTTCCTACCTCTACTGTGGCAACGCTTGCTGCCCTCCTACTATTTGATCCTGGCTTGATTGTAGACAACCATCGTCAAATTGAACACCTTTCCTGCTTGCTGACACGTGTAATGAATGACACTGTTAAAGCTTTTCTAGCCATATCTCAGAAATTGCAAGAACTGCGGAGAGAGACTCTCATACCAGAGCTGCTTTAGACTATTTGTTTCTTCTTCACCAAACACCTTGTACTAAAATACCGGGTATGTGCTGTCTCAATGTATCAGATCAAACTAATGTTATCTTTGATGCTGTACATGATTTACAAGATCAAGTTAATAATATTTCATAGCCTAAGGGGTTATTTGATTAGTTACCTTGGGGTTTAGGTCCTTTATTATTAAATAGTTTTATAATTATTGTAATCATTGAAATTTTGGTTCTTGGGTGTGCCTTATGTACTTGTGTACAAAGTTCATTGTCTGTGCATATGGTGTCTTATGGTTAATGAAAATGGGCATGGCCAAAAATGTCTTGACATGAGTACAGCCATGTTTGGCTGTTCCATTGACCTACAGCCACCAGCACACAAAGAAATATAAAGCTGCTTTCTGTGTGGTGGGAACTGACCTTTCTCCCAGGAACTGGCCCTTCTCCCACAGAGATAGTTGCAATTTGTAAGATTTGCCCTTTGGGCTTCGTAGCTCGGGACGGACTGGCCATCTGTGCCGGGCTGGGATGATAGCCAGGGGGCTCAGTGCATGTACACAACTGATAACCATTTGTACATGGGAACACCAAGTGCTTACTCTGCAAACTCTGCAAATGCTTACTCTGGAGATTACTGATGCTATATAAACTGCTGGAAACTGAGGCCTGGTGAGAGTCTCACCTGTGGAGGGGACACCTTGCCCAGGACCTCTGATGATTGGACTCCTGCCTAGCCGTGTCAATTGAAGGGACTCTCCCTGGCACAGGGGCGTGGATGTTGTGAGTAACCGATCTGATGTTTCTCTCTCGTTCGACCTGGTGTTTCTCTTGCCAGTCGATTTGTGTTATTTCCCTTCAGTCGATCTGGTGTTTCTCTTTCCGATCTATCTGATGTTTTTCCCTCTTATTATTTGACCTATTCGAATCTGCTGCTATCTAGGTGGATCTGGTGTTTCCCTTTCTGATCGATTTGTGTCATTTCCTTCTTGTTATTTGACCTATTTGGATCTGTTTGCAGACTATTGCCTTTACTTTCCTCTATATAATAAAATATACATTCAGTCCATTCATTTGGGTTGGAAAGTTTCTTTTTTACATCTCCAATCGAATCCACTAAACCTCGCAAAACACTGATAATGAAAATTACATAAATTACCTCGTTACTTTGACTTCCTGGAAGTTCAATTCCAAATTTTAAGCTCAAGTATAGCAATACTTTAGCCTCTGTGATGAACATATTTGTGCTCATCTTTGCCTTGGTCCTGATTTTCTATCTGTATGTATTTATTATTGTTTCATTGAAAATGTTTTTGCTGCAGATTTTCTTAAATCCTTTGTGGAAAAGGCAGGACATAAATATAAATAAATAAAAATCAAGACACATGATCTGATTTTTGCATGATCTCCCTGGTATAAGGTGCAAAATAGGATTCATGAGCCAGCTATATGCTGTCTACAAGAAACTCAAATATAACAATATAGGCAGGATGAAAATAAATGGATGGAAGAAGTTATATCTTGTAAACATTAATCAAAGGAAAGCAGAAGAGGCTACACTTGTATCAGATAAACTAGATTTCACAGCAAAGATAAAAACAGAGAAGGACATTATATAATGATAAAAGGGTCAAGCCACCAAAAAGATATAGCAATCCTAAATATGTGTGCATCAGCCAACAGAATTACAAAATATGTGAATGAAAAACTGATAGAGCTGAAAGAAGAAATAGACAAATCCACAAGAGTTCAAGTCTTCAACACCCATCTCTCAAGAATTGATAGGACAGTTAGACTGAAAATCAGCAAATATTTAGAAGAATTCAACAACAACATCAACCAATAGGATCTAATTGATATTTATAGAACATTCCACCCAACAACATCAGCGTATACATTCATTTCAAATACTTATGGAACATATACCAAGATAGACCATGTTCTGGGCCTTAAAACAAACCTCAACAAATTTTAAAAGATTTGAATCATACATAGTGTGTTCTCTGAAACACTGGAATCAAACTAGAAATCATAACAAAGATAACATGAAAATCTACAAATATTTGGAAACTAAACAACACATGTCTAAATAATCTATGTGTCAAGGAGAAAGTCTCAAGGTAAATTAAAAATATACACTGAACTGAATGAAAGTGAAAATACAACATATAAAATTTGTAGGACACACCTAAGGCTGTGCTGAGAGGGAAATTTATAGTACTAAACACAAAATTAGAAAAGAGGAAGTCTCAAATCAATAATCTCAGCTCCTATCCCAAGAACATAGAAAAAAAGCAAAATAAACCCAAAGCCAACAGAAGGAAGGAAATTATAATAAAGAGGGAGTGGGGGCAGGAGGGAAGCAGGTGTGGCTATAAAAGGGCAACATGAGGGATCCTTGTGGTGATGGAAATGTTCTGCATCTTCACTATCAATGTCAATATTATGGTTGTGATAATGTACTATGGTTTTGCAAGGCGTTACCATTGGAGGAAACTGGGTAAAGAGTATGTGGGATATCTCCGTCTTATTTCTTACATTGCATGTGAATCTACAATTATCTCAAAATAAAAAGTTTAAAAAAGACAAGCAACAAAATAGAAGATTTTACAACACAAAAATGATAAAGAATAATTATCCAAAAAAAATTTCAACAAAAAATATTAAAAAGATGACAAAATAGAAAAAGGGAGGAAAAGATTTGAAAATGTACTTCACAAAAGAGTAAAAACAGTGAAATACTACAATATACACACAAATTGGTTACAGTGAAATAGTTGACAATATCAAATGTTAGCAAAGATGGACTGAGCAATGTGAGCAAGGTTGAGCAATGTGTATGAACTCCCACACTAGTGGGAGATGTAAATTGGTACAACTGCTTTGGAAAACTCTTAGGCATTATCTTAAAAAGTTGAAGATATGGGCCGGCCCCGTGGCTTGGTGGTTAAGTGCGCGTGCTCCGCTGCTGGCAGCCCGGGTTCGGATCCGGGCGCGCACCGACACACCCCTTGTCTGGCCATGCTGAGGCTGCGTCCCACATACAGCAACTAGAAGGATGTGCAACTATGACATACACCTATCTACTGGGGCTTTGGGGAACAAAAAAAAAGGAGGAGGATTGGCAATAGATGTTAGCTCAAAGCTGGTCTTCCTCAGCAAAAAAGAGGAGGATTAGCACGGTTGTTAGCTCAGGGCTGATCTTCCTCACACACACACAAAAATGTTGAAGATATATATCTCTATGATCCAATAATTCAATACCTAGGATATCTCCTAGATGAATTTGTGCTTATGAGCATCAGGATAAATATACAACAATGTTCATAGCAGCATTGCTTGTCATAGGCCCAAACAGCAAATAACCCAAATGCTTATCAACAGAAGAATGAATAAATCATGTCCACACATTCATACAATTGGATAACATGGCACAAACAAAGCCAAATGATCAGACGGTACACATACCAGGCCTTTAGAATAGCATTTATTGGAAGAAACCAATGAATATAGGAGCAGTAGCAGGGTTGGGAATCCCCTGTTACTCATTCCATTTGGAGTCAGCACATGGGAATGAGAGGGACCCTGGTCCTTGCATGAATATGACTGTGCAGTATCTCCTAATAAATTCCCTCCCCCGTCACTGCCAGTGAGGAAGGTTATTTCTGCACAAAAGAAGAAATCTGAAAACCATAGAATGGCTGGCCTGACAAGGGCTGTGATCCAATAGCTGCATGACATGGCAGAACCATGGCTTCTAGCCCTGTTCCACCACTTCATCATACACCAGTTAGAAGTGCACAGGCTCTCTCCTAACAAGACCAGGGGCAAAAGGCCATGTCTTGATATGGCAGGCAAGTGGCCTGATCAGCATTCTAGTAGAATAGATTTCCTTCAGCATTTGGCTATAGCTAGTTTCCATGGAGCTCAAAGGTCAACTCCTTTTCTGGGAGGCCAGCCTGAAGAGAATCTTGGGCAAGTTAACCCTTATTTCTCAACCACTGTAGTTCTCCACCTCCAATCTCTATATGGCCTCAATGCATCAAACCCCATTCCATCAATAATAATATATACCATATCAATCTATAGGCAACCCTGGAGAATGTTAATACAGTGACTAGGGCAGTGCTTCTCAAACTTGAGCTATATCGGAATCACCTGGAGGATTTATCCACAGATTGCAGATCCATAGAGGACCCTGAGAATTTGCATTTCTGAAGAGTTCTCAGGTGATACTAATGTTCCTGGTGCAGGAACCACACTTTGAAAATCACGGAAATAGAGAAAGCCATGAATAGCCCTTCCCTAAACCAGGAGCTGACGGTGCTCAGAGTCAGACAAGAAAAGAGGTACCAGAGTTCTGATTGAGGTACATTAGATAACCATACCGCCTTTACCCATATGCAGAATACTGATTATTCTACTTGCTACTAATCATGATCCATAAACACTAGGATGTGTTGATTAGGGCACAGACAGCCCTTTGGCTGTCAGATTATGAGATCAATTCTGTGGTCTAAATCCACCCTGGTTAAAATAACAACAATAACAATAATAAATAAAAATAAAACCACCCTAGCTAAGGAGTTCAGGCTAATCCACTGGGTGGCTAGAGTGGTCTCATTAGCTATTTAGCCTAGCATAACTGGCATATATCCTATTGTTGTCTTCAGCCTCAATTAACCCCATCCAGGAATAAGACTATGTGGTGTCTCCTAGTCCTCCCTCCCCACTGCCAACGGGGAAGTTTTCTCCTTCACATCTAGGCTAGATGGTGCTATACGGGCCTGAGAATCCCAGGAAACATGAAACAGCTGGGTGATTTCCTGGGTTATAGGTCATGGTCACTGGAGGGAAACAGATGAAGGCCATTTGACCACACAGGAAAACAGCCCAGGGAGGTGCATATTATGCAGTCGAGTCGTGTGTGCGTGCACATGCATTGCGTGGAGTTACGGCCAACACTCATAGTTACAGGGCTTGAATAAAGGCTAACCAAGCCCTGCAAGATTGCTCCCAAGTCTTTTTCCAATGACTATGAATCCTGTGTCATCCCAGGAGGTAGAAAAATAGCTAGACATGGAACCTAAGGGTCTATCGTTGACAGTCAGTTTCACAGGCAGGTAGTGGGTAGTGTAATTCAATGGAGTAGATTAGGAAACTGAGAGTAGATAAATGTTAGGAAACACTGGAGTGCTTCCAGCTCTCCCTTGCTGCATCCAGTAACTGATGACTGATCCAGCATTTTGACAGATTAGCAAAGGAGCCATTGTCAGTAACAGATGTCTGGAAGAGTGGGATGGCCTGGGTGACAATCCTCCTGAAGGGATCCAAGTATAAGATAGTATGTACTTCCTCCAAACACCTCCCATGGTTTCAGGTATTCCTTTACTTCTGGAGAGAGGCTTCTTCTGAAAATATCTATAACATCTAACCCAGTACAATCACCTTAACAGGAACCCAGGAGTAGCCCCATCACCACCAATCTCCTTCCTCCATGGTCCCATAGTAGTTGGACTGCATTTACTTCCACCCGAGGGTGAGGACATAGTGCCCATGTGGCAAGGCATACAGTAACATCAAATGCAGGTATTATTGTGATCTCGGTTGGATGGGCCACCACTAATCAGCCTCCTAGCAGCACTAGCAGTGCCTTCAGGTTGGTGTCTACCCACTCTTGGTTCAGGGTATTGTGCAGACTTCTCAATTGCCAAAGAGAATCAGGGTAGGGGAAAAAGTGCAGAGGTGTGGAAAGGAATATCTAGATTCGGGTCCCTGCACTACAGTTGTACTACTCCCGTTATTTCCCTATCCCCTAACTCCTGGGTCCTTAACAGATGGCTGAGAGCAGCTAGACCCTTGCAGGGTATGCTGGGCAGAATTCTAAGATGGCCCCTGCTGTGGTCTGAATGTGTACCCCCCAAATTCATGTTTGAACTCTTAATATCCAATGTGATGGTATTAGGTGGTGAGGCCTTTGGAGGTGCTTAGATCGTGAAGGTGGAGCCCTCATGAATATGATTAGTGTTTTTATAAAAGAGACCCCATAGATCCCTCTAGCCCCTTCCACTGTGTGAGGACACAGCGAGAAGTCTTCAGTCTGCAACCCGGAAGAGGGCCTTCACCAGGACCTGACCATGCTGACACCATGATCTTGTCCTTCCTAGCCTCCAGAACTGTGAGAAATTTCTCTGGTTTACAAACTATCCAGTCTGTGGTATTTTGTTATAGCAGCCTGAATGGACTAAGAAAGCCCCCCAAGATTCCCAGCCTTTGGTGTACACTTATCGTCTCTCAGTTTTTCAATCAAACAATAATCAAGATACTGTGGTGAAGGGATTTTGCAGATGTAATTAAGTTCTCAAATCAGTTGACCTTAAGACAGGGCAATTATCTACATGAGCCTGACCTAATCACACGAACCCTTTAAAAGCAGGATTTTCTCTGACTGGTTGGTGAAGTGGAAGTCAGAGAGATGTGCTCTGGCTGATCTGGAAGAAAGCAAACATTCATTTTGTGAATTGCCTATAGGGGCCATGTAGCAAGAAATTACAGGCAATCTCTAGGAGCTGAGAGTGGTCCTCGGCTGACAGCTAGCAAGAAAATGGGGACCTTAGTCCTGCAACTATAAGGAAATGAATTCTGCTAACAACTAGAGAGCCTGGAAGAGGACTCTAAGCCCTAGGTGAACCACAGCCCTGGCCAACACCTTGATTTCAGCCTGATGAGACCCTGAGCAGAAAATCCAGCCATGCCATGCCCAGACCTCTGACATATAGCAAGTGTGAGATAATTTGTGTTGTTTTAAGCCACAATGTTTATGGTAATTTATGTAGCAATAGAAAACTAACACACGGGGGATAGATGTGTTCAGGACACATATAGAATTAGACAAGCTGCAATTGTCTATGAGAAGAGAGTTTCAGAGTTCTCTTGCCTCCACCCTGCAGGCAGGAAAAGGCATGGAAATATGCTGTGTTAAGCTGCCTAGGCATGAAAAATGTCCCATTATCTGAGTGGATATCTAGATATCTGTCTTGACATGAGTACGGCCATGTTTTGCCGTTCCATTAACCTACAGCCACCAGCACACAAAGAAATATAAAGCTGCTTTCTGTGTGGTGGAAACTGGCCTTTCTCCCACAGAGATAGTTGCAATTTGTAAGAATTTCAAGGTCCTTTGGGCGTCACGGCCTGGGGCAGACTGGCCATCTGTGCCGGGCTGGGACGATAACCAGGGAAAACAATGCACGTACACAACTGCCGGGCTGGAACGATAGCCAAGAGGCTCAGTGCACGTATGCCATTGATAACCATTTGTGCATGGGAACATGGAATGCCTGCTCTGTAAACTCTGTAACTGCTTATATAAACTGCTGGAGATTGAGGCCTGGTGAGAGTCTCACCTGTGGAGGGGATGCCCGGCCCAGGACCTCTGATGATCAGATTCCCGCCCAGCCGTGTCAGTTGGAGGGACTCTCCCCAACAGTGGGGCATGGATGTTGTGAGTAACTGTTCTGAGGTGTTCTCTTTTCAGTCAACCTGGTGTTTCTCTTTCTGGTTGATTTGTGTCATTTCCCTTCAGTCGATGTGGATGTTTTTCCCTCCCATTATATGACCTATTCAAATCTGCTGCTATCTCAGCCGATGTGGATGTTTTCCCTTTCCAGTGGAGCTAGTGTTTTTCTCTCTTATTATTTGACCTATTACAGATCTGTTTGCGGACTATCGCCTTTACTATCCTCTATATAATAAAAAAATATACCTTCAGTCCATTTGTTTGGAGTGGAAAGCTTCTTTTACGTCTCTGATCAAATCCTCAAACCTCTCATAACAATATCTCAGTAGTCAACAGTCAGCTGTATAATGCTTAAATCGAGTGTTGGAAAGTTCACAGGGTAGCCAGTGCTTTTAACACCCAACTAATCAGACAACTCAGCTAACGGTTCCTCAGGCCTCATCAGACTAACCAGTTTACCACTGATGTCAAAGTGAGGAGGTTCAATCTTTGGATCCTTATCATTCCTCTCTTCTGATGGGCCATACCATCATCTAACATTCCTTCTTTCGTACACATAAGCAATCCAACTGTATCTGTCCTTTCAGTAACTGCATGGAGGATCTCCTGTGCCTTTGTATTTTTTTTCATACACTATTGGGGGTCACCAATCTTATCACTTTTAACCCCTTGCTCTAAAAGCCATACCCACATAACATTATAAGAGCTGTTGGCTCACTTATCCCCACCTGGAGTTATCTTCTTCACCTGGAGGTGGGGATGGGGAGTGTGATGGTTAACTTTATGTGTCAACTTGACTGCGCCTAGTATCTGGTTAAACATTATTTCTGGGTGTCTCTGTGAGGGTGTTTCCCTAAGAGATTAGCATTTGAATTGGTGGACTGAGTAAAGTAGATAGTCCTCCCCAATGTGGGTGGGCATCATCCCATTAATTGAGGGCCTGAACAGAACAAAAATGTGGAAGAAGGTTGCTCTCTGCCTGACTGTTGAGTTGGGATATCAATCTTCTCCTGCCCTTGGTGCTCCTGGTTCTCAGGCATCAGACTTCAACTAGAATCTAGACCATTTGCTCTCAGGCCTTCAAACTACACCACTGGCTTTCATGGATCTCCAGATGCAGTTCATGGACTTCTCAGCCTCCATAACTGCCTGAGCCAATATCTTATAATATACAAACATTTTTGGCCCATTTCTCTTAATTTATATTTAAAATAAAATTGTTAAGAAGAATACACATTGAAGTATATAGTGGTAAAGGGGCATCTTATCTGCAACTTACATCTCAAGTGGTTCAGGAAGAGAAATATATATATATTTTATATAATACATGTATATTTATTTGTTTTCTTAAGTTTGATATTATTTCAAAATAAAAAATTAGAAAAGAAAGAAAGGAAAAAGGAAAGGAAGAAAGAAAGGCATACTCCAAGTAGAATATTTTCATCTCCTTTTATTGAAGGAAATAAAACTTGTGCTGCAGAGGTAGTGGTACCTCAGAGCATAACAAAGTAGCGAATGGGGCTGACATGACAAGCCACAATGCTGGCCAGGGGTCCTACCATAGTGGGAGGACCAAAACCACAAAGATAGCAGGAGGTAGCAAACATCCCCAGCCCCCAGTGCAAGCATTTCCATTTGCAGAGAGCTTGGCCATGCACTGTAAAAACAGGGTCCCCTCACAGCGGGCAGAGTATCACCTCAGACAGCCAAATCCATCCAAAACTAACATGTAGTCTCAAATTTGGAGATCCCTCCCTTTGACCCAAAGATTCAGGCCATCAGATCTGAGTTAATCTTTCAGCTCCTTATCCCAGATGGAAAAAGAGGCTGAGTTCTTAAAACATCACATAGGTATAGCTGGACAGATGCTGATGCCCAGCCTTGTCCTAAAAGCAGCTACATTTTTTTTTCTGACTTCTCACACTGCTCTCAACCAGCATGTGCCCTAGGAAACCTCTCAATGCTATAAACAAGGACAGAATGGGGGCAGCAGCCTAGGGGATGTAGGGAGTCAAAAGCTGCTACATAGCCAAGAGCATTTCACAAGAAATAGCATAGAGAACACTACTGGGTCACGATCCTCCCAAACAGCTGCTAGAAGCACACACAAAGAAAAACGTGGTAGCTCTCTCTCCCACATGAGGATCAGCTGCGCCAAAGTCATGTTCCAGGAAGATGGGCCATTTCATGTCCCTGGCAGATTATCAATCCCCACGGCATTCCTCAAGCTGTTCCAATTCTCAGTACAATAAGGTGTTTGGGCAATTCAGTCACAGAAAAGCAAGCACTAAAGAAATCTCAACCAATTACAAATCGATAATGTTATAAAGCCAAAAACTTATACAGTCAAGAACTGATTGGTGGGGGAATATGGGGTGGAGCAGATTTTGCTATGTAGAAATAGGAGTCCAAGGGTTTATTCGTATAAGCCCTTGATCATAAACCACCCTCACATCCACCATCGGGAGGAAGCTCCTTATTTAGAAATGGCCATTATCTGATTAGTCAGTTGCAGTTCTTCAATGCTGGACACACAGTATTCAAGGACCGAAGTCTTGAGAGCGCTACACCAGGAAATGGGAAGAGCAGGGCAAAGAAGAGAGGGCATCAGGGGTTGGAGTTTCTGAAATGAGCGTTTATTTCACAGAAGGCTTGGCACAGTGAGGCTGGGGTGAGCGTGATTTTAGTGATTGTTCTTGGTTGCCTCCTTTGCTGCAGCAATCAGTGGAGTGAGGCTGGAGAGGGGCTTGGCAATCTTCAGAAACTGATGCTAGAAAGGAGAAAAGGAGCAAAAGACACATGACTATTTGCCATTCTTCCTCAGCAACCATTACAAGATGTTAAGGGCATCCACGTTTGCACAAGGTGGTCTTCAGACCATCCCCAAATTAAAGGACGTCTTTTTTTTTTTTTTTCGTGAGGAAGATCAGCCCTGAGCTAACATCCATGCCAATTGTCCTCTTTTTGCTGAGGAGGACTGGCCCTGGGCTAACATCTGTGCCCATCTTCCTGCACTTTATATGGGACGTCGTCACAGCACGGCCTGACAAGTGGTGCATCGGTGTGCGCCCGGGATCCGAACCCAGGCCGCCAGCAGCAGAGCTCGTGCATTTAACTGCTACGCCACGGGGCCGGTCCCTAAAGGACATCTTTAAAAGATAATGAACCATTTTGGAAAACTGTTTGGCAGTACAGTAGTCCCCCCTTATCCATGGTTTTGCTTTCTGAGAGTTCAGTTACCCACAGTCAACTGCAGTCTGAAAATATTAAATGGAAAATTCTAGAAATAAACAATTTGTAAGTTTTAAATTGTGTACTGTTGTGAGTAGCATGATGAAATCTCGTTCCAAACCACCTGGGACATGAATCATCCCTTTGTCCAGCATATCCACCCTGTATACGCTACCCACCAATTAGTCACTTAGTAGCTGTCTCGGTCATCAGATCGACTGCAAGGGTATCACAATGCTTGTGTTCAAGTAACCCTTATTTCACTTAATAATAGCCCCACAGCATAAGAGTAGTGATGCTGGCAATTCGGATATGCCAAAGAGAAGCCGTAAAGCACTTCCTTTAAGTGAAAAGGTGAAAGTTCTTGACTTAATAGGGAAAGAAAAAAAATCGTACGCTGAGGTTGCTAAAATCTTTGGTAACTTTTATTACAGTATATTGTTATAACTGTTCTATTTTATTATTAGTTGTTGTTTTTAACCCCTTACTGTGCCTAATTTACAAATTAAACTTTATCATAGGTATGTATGTATAGGAAAAAACATAGTAAATATAGAGTTTGGTACTATCTGTGGTTTCAGGCATCCACTGGGGGTCTTGGAACATATCCCCTGTGGATAAGGGAGGACAACTGTATGTACCTACAGCTAAACACACATCTAGCCTATATCCCAGTAATTCCACTCCTAGGTATATTTCCAAGAGAAATGAGTTTGTGTATCCACATGCAAGAATGTTCATAGCAGCTTTACTTATTATAATAGTCATAATTGAAAAGAACCCAAATGTCCAAGAGAATGAAACAAATAATGTTATATTCATATAATACTATACAGAAAATTACACAGCAATAAAAAAGAATAAATAATTGATACACTGACAACAGGATGAATCCCACAGACATTATGTTGAGTGAAAGAAGCCAGACACAAGAGAGTTCATATTGTATGATTCCATTTTATATTAGGCAAGACTAAACTATGATGATAATCAGAATAATAATTACCTCTGGAGGAAGGTACTGATTGATTATGACCCAATGGTATATTGCAATTCTGCACTTCAGGAGTACTGATCTAGGAATTTGTTGTTCATTCGTTGAATCCAGTAAGCTAATTAATCCACTAGGGACTTCAATAGCTTGGTTCTTTCCCAAATCACTTTCACTGGGCTGTACTTTCGGCCATACCCACAACTATTAAGGAAGACCATTTTGGAGAAAACACCATATGAAAACTGCATCTATGTTTTGAGTAAAACTATTATGGAAAACAATTCTTTGTGTAACTCAGAGCCTCTTAACTAAAAATGATTTTTCTTACATTTAGTAGTGAAAAAGCTTTGTGTCTTGAGGATGTGGAATGTTTCTTTCATTTGATAAGAAATATAGGAACTATCACATTTCCTTTTCTGTCCTGGCTACCAGGAAACTGAGAAGCAAATTTGATGTTTAAACAAAATGATTAAACTCAAATTATTAGCATATTTGATTCTTCTGCTATCCTTATAAGTCTTTATTAATCGTATTGTATATGTGTATAGACATACACACATATAGACATATATACACATATTCTTTGCTGGAAGTTGCTTCAACTTCTTTTTGGACACAGACAGGATATAAAGAGGTACTGAGAATAAGAAGTTACTATTACTATGAAAGGAATAAAAGATCTCGGCTAAATCATGAAGATACGAATTCTAACATAACATCCTATGTATTTCTTTCCATATATGTGTTCTCACAGGAGAAATAAATGTGAAACTTGCATGATTTAAGATTCTAGGGGCCGGCCCCGTGGCTTAGCAGTTAAGTGCGCGCACTCTGCTACTGGCGGCCCAGGTTCAGACCCCGGGTGCGCACCGACGCACCGCTTCTCCCGCCATGCTGAGGCCACGTCCCACATACAGCAACTAGAAGGATGTGCAACTATGACATACAACTATCTACTGGGGCTTTGGGGAGAAGAAGGGGAAAAAGAAAAAAGGAGGAGGATTGGCAATACATGTTAGCTCAGGGCCAGTCTTCCTCAGCAAAAAGAGGAGGATTGGCATGGATGTTAGCTCAGGGCTGATCTTCCTCACAAAAAAAAAAAAAAAAGATTCTAAAAGTCATGGTTTTGAATACTTACAACGTACAGTAACAAGTTAAAGAGACAATGTTCTCAGATCACATGTTTCTACAACTCCCCTCTGAGCTGAGAAAGCAGTGTGATCCAACACCCAAATGGGAGGTCTCAGCTTCCTTCTCTGTATAATGAACAAAGCAGACTACACAAGCCCTAAGGCCCTTCCAGTTTTAACACTCTTTGAGCCAAAAGAGCAGTGGCCAAGAGCATACACATTTGAGAGCCAAATAGACATAGGCTGAAATCCTGGATCCACCGCTTATTGGCTATGTAATCATGGAAAAGTTACTACACACTTGAAACCTCAGTTTCCTCACCTGTAAAAATGGCAAGAACAGAATCTATAACTCACAGGGTTGTTATGAAGAATAGATTTAAAAAAATATAAAGTGCTTAGTGCCTAGAATGTGGTAAAGATTTAATACAATACATTTATTATTAGTTATATTATTATACCAGGAAGAAAACTCTAGAGAGCACTAATCTTTCAAGAACTATAATTTGATACCTAATTAACAACAATAAACTCACCAATCACAGGCTTAACATAGTATTTGCATATTTCCCACTGTCTAGGGTTTCCAGAACAAACCTCATGTGAAAGGCAAAGGGATCCTATATTGGACTGAATGTTATAAGCAGTTTTTAGTCCCAAAGGATCCTAGAGACTAATGGGTTACACTTGGCAGAACCCCGATCTCATATCTAATATACCAGTGCTCTGTAATCAGTAACCCCAATTACAAAGAGTTGCTAATATGTCACAGAGGGTAACATTTCAATGAAGGTAAATACTTTAAGCAATTCCATTCAATTCAATAAATATTTTCTGAATATCTATTCTAAGTCATGTCTAAGGTATAAGAGGAGACCCAGAGATTAATGAGATAGAGAATATAATCTAGTGGGAAAGACAGAGTTGTTCATAACTAACTTCAATGCATGGCAGTGTAGTAGGTCCTGCCCTGCCCTGCTCAGTTGCTCTTGGGCCTCTTAATACAAAAGTAACTGACTGTGCATGCCTACAGATTAATCACTGTCAGAGAGTTGCATGTGATACTTATTATTAGATCACCAATAGGCAACGTAGTAAAATGACACTAGTTAGAAGAAATTGTACCTGAAACATAAATGTTAAATACAAATAATGTGGCCTGCTAAAGGCAGTTTTTGCAACCATATGAAATAATTATGCTGTAATTTCAGGACTGAGCGGGTGGGAGTATGAGAGGCTTGGTAAACTCCCAACTCCAGGCTTCCCCACAACTGGCAGAATCTCACTCCAAACTAGCAGAAATACCATTGCCACCATTTGGGAGGGTTTCCAATGACAAAATTGGGAAGCCTTGAAAAGCTGCATTCATTATCCTCTAAACTTACGTCCTCTGATATCCTTTACTGAAAATGGATCTTTTGAACTTATCCCAGTAAAATATAATTTGTGTAAGATTTGCACGTCAGAGATTTGCATTTCTTCTCACCAAGACTCAAACTCTGCCAGACTAATTCAGGCAGAATAAAAGAAGTGCTAAAGAAAGATACAGGCTGGGGCCAGCTTGGTGGCCTAGTGGTTAAGTTTGGCACACTCCACTTTGGTGGGCCGGGTTCAGTTCCCAGGCACGGACCTACACCACTCATCAGCGGCCATGTTGTGGTGTCGACCTACATACAAAATAGAGGAAAACTGTCACAGATGTTAGCTCTGGGCAAATCTTCCTCATGCAAAAAAGACAAAGATGGGCAACAGATGTTAGCTCAGGGCGAATCTTTCTCGGCAAAAAAAAAAAAAGAAAAAGAAAGAAAAATATAGGCAAAGCTCAATAGGAGCTCAGAAAGTAGATTTTTAAGCTGAGCCTACGAGAATGTATAGTTTTAATAAGCTGAGGAAGGGGCCGGCCCCGTGGCTTAGCGGTTAAGTGCGTGCACTCCGATGCTGGCGGCCAGGGTTTGGATCCCGGGCACGCACCGACGCACCGCTTCTCCGGCCATGCTGAGGCCGTGTCCCACATACAGCAACTAGAAGGATGTGCAGCTATGACATACAACTATCTACTGGGGCTTTGGGGGAAATAAATAAATAAATAAATTAAATTAAAAAAATAAAAAATAAAACAATAAGCTGAGGAAGAGCCTAAGGGGAATAACATGAGCAAAGGTCCAAGGATGAAGAAGGTTAGGGAACTAGGAATATAGGTTGAACGTGGGAAGTAGTAGGAGAGAAGCCTAGTTTCTATAATAACCGATTCCTCACAGGCAAAAATGAAGCAAAAAAGCCTTGGTTTAGTGATTCCTCAAATTAGGTGTTTCCCTGCATAGGGACAGTTACCTGCAGCAGCTCTTTAGCTGAACCTCTCTTCTCCACATCCATCTCAAGACAGCGGTTCAGAAAGTCCCGGAAGATAGCTGACAGCTTCTCTGGGTTCTGAAGCTCTGGGGTCCCATTGGTGGCAATGAGGTACAAGGCCTGGCAATACAAATGGAGAATGACCTTAGGCTCCAGCTGGGAGTTCTCTCTTGGTCCCCAGACATGCCCTCTAAAAATATGGTCAGCTGCTTTATGCCTCTAGGCCACAAAGAGGCAGCACTGGTATACTGGAAAGAATATGACCTAAGGATCAGGTTTAGCATTTAGAGGCCATGTGACCACGTGCAAGCCAGTGAACTTCCAATTTCCTCATCTGTAAAATAGGGATGATAATAGTGCCTATCTCACATGTCTGTAAAAATAAAACAAGATAATATATAGGAAAGCACTTTGTAAACTTATGAAGTGTGTTACAGACCCAAGGGTTTATTATTATTCTTGATTACAGATCTAAAGGGTTTATTACTCATCAGCCTGATGAGTTAACGCATCTGCCCATTTGCTGGAGGAAAATTATTCCTGGTGCCTTCACCTCAGTCATCTAAGAACTGATCTCTTCCAGCAGGAGACGAATATGAAAAGCAAGTGTTTTGTGGGCCCGCCCGGTGGTGCAGCGGTTAAGTCTGTGCGCTCCGCTTTGGCAGCCTGGGGTTCGCAGGTTCAAGTTCCGGTATGGACCTATGCACCACTTATCAAGCCATGCTGTGGCGGCGTCCCACATAAAGTAGAGGAAGATGGGCACGGATGTTAACCCAGGGCCACTCTTCCTCAGCAAATAAGAGGAGGATTGGCAACACATGTTAGCTCAGGGCTACTCTTCCTCAAAAAAAGAAAAAGGAAGTGTTCTGTAAAGCAGCAACCTGTTTCACTGTTGCCTCCCTGGTCCCCAAACATAAAGCATCTCTGGGGAAAGGTAAAGAAAAACAGTCCTTTTCAAGCAATCAGCACTTTAATTCACAAAGTGCTTACACAAACAATTATGTAATGACCAGAGTAACTCTGGATAATAGGCAGGGCAAGAATTAGCATCCCCATTTCACAGATAAAGTCCAAAAACATAAAGAGATATGCCTGTGATCATGCTGTTCATACGAGCTCATGTCCTCTGACTCTAATCCCAGTCTTATTTCTATCATACCCCACTGATCATCATTTTCAAGGCCATTCTAAGGCGGGGCAAGATGAGTGGTATGTGGATTCAGAGAACAAAACTGGGAACAAACTACAGAAGGTAGTTTCAGTTTGGTACACTGAAGCACTTTCCAATAATCAGAGCTATCCAAGAGAGGTAACCAGTTAAGATTAGATGATTGTCTATCAGCAACAACACACAGGGAATTCCTACACTGGATGGGAGGTTGAAATAAAGGAGAAAATAAAAGCAATCAAAATAACTCTCACATTTGCCCATGACCAAAATTACCAACTACTTGCATCTGCATTCATATACTCTGCTTTCCCTCTTCTATTACAAATGATAAATTATCCATACTCTAATCTAATGTTCCTTATTGATCCAACCCCTCTCATCTACTTAAGAACATCATTCCTACAGAAGTCACTTCTCTCTTGTACGTGACCATTTTCCTCCTCTCCACCAGATCGTTCCCATCAGCACACAGACGTGTATAATAGCATCTTAAAAAAAAAAAAAAACCCTCCCTCAACTCCCCTTCAAGACACTGCTCCATTTCTCTGTTCCCTTAACAGCAAAACTACTTTAAAAACAACAACAACAAAAAACAGATTATACATGCCATCTCAACCTCTTCTCCCACTCTGGTGAATTTAGTCTAATTAGGTTTTCATTCCCATCACTCTGCTGATACTGATTATCAAGGTCATCAATAACCTCCACACTGGCAAATCTAATGTTTATTTCTCAGTCTTATACAACCTATCAGTCACATCTGACACAGAGATCCACCCTCCTTCTCAAAATATTCTGTTCTCTTGGCCTGCGGGAGACACTTCTCTCAGTTCTCCTCCTCCTAGGAAGGCCACTCCTTGGTCTACTTTGCTAGTTCCTCCAACCTGTAAACACGAAAGTACCCCATGCCTCAGTACTCAAACCTCACTCCCTAGATGAGTGATCTCATTTATCATCTAGTTCTGATTTTTAAATGAACCAACTATATACTACCTACTAATAAATTTATATTTATAGTCCTGATCTCTCACCCTTGAACTCTGGACTCATGCCTAACTCTATTCAACATCTCCACTTGGATGTCTAATAAACATTTCAAATTAACACATTCAAAACCAACTCTATTATCCCACTTTACTTCCTTTTCAAACTTCTCAGTAAATGGCAACTGAATTTTTCAGCAATTAAGGCCCAAAATCTTGTAGTCACTGTTGATTCCTCTTTCTCTGATATCCAATTCACCTTGTCAGCTGTACATTCAAGATATTTCCTGAGACCAACCATTCTTCACTTCCACTCCTACCAATATAGTTCAAGCCACCACTCTTATCTGAACAATTACAACAGTATCTCAGTCTGTTTTCCATAAAAGCAGCCAAAATGATTCATTTGTAATATAAATCAGATCATAATACTTCTCAGCCCAAAATCCTCCAATGGCTTTCAATCTTGCAGAATAAAAGCCCCATTCTCAAATTGACCACAGGGTCTTACCTGATCTGGCCCCTGCTAGTTCTCTGACCTTGTCTATTCTCCACCCTGCTCACTCACTTCAGGGACACTGGCCTCCTTGATTTCCCCTAGGATACAAGCAGCATGTTCTCAAATCAAGTCCTTTGTTACACTTGATACCTAGAAAATTCTTGCATCAGATTAATCTCATGGCTTGCTCCTTTACTTTCTTCAGGTTTCTGCTCAATTAACTTAGAAGACAGGACTTCCTTCTCTACCTTAAATAAAATAGCACACTTCTCCCTCCTTCCCCCATTACTCTCTTAAGCCCCTTACTCTGCTTTTTTTCACAACACTTACCTTCTGTTATTATGTATTATTTTGTTTTATTATCATTAGAATAGTTTCTTGCACGTGCCAGGAACTCAAATAATCACTGAATAAACGAATGAGCTAATATTCCTTTTCTTTGAGCACTTATACTTTAAATTCAATAGTGCCTAGTTCTATCCAGAAAAGAGAGATCCAAGTTGAAAGCTATAGAGAATAGCCTGAGTCCCATTTCCTGGGACTCAAGACAACAGCCCACACATCTTGAAATGGGACTAGTAACACTCACTCTCAGAGGGTTTTCATTGAGGTATGGGGGTTCCCCTTCAATCATTTCAATGGCCATGATGCCCAGGGACCAGATGTCAACCTTGGGCCCATAGGCCTTCCGCGTCACAACCTCTGGCGCCATCCAGTACGGGGTTCCCACCATGGTGCTCCGTTTGCTCTGCTCTGGGGTGATCTGGGCACAGAATCCAAAATCAGCTAGAAAAAGAAAAGAAAAGAAGAAAAAGATTTACATTTAGGGTACTCCTTCCATAAGCATCGACTGTGTGCCTATTCCTAGATGTCAAGCTCTGCCTGGCTCCCGGCCACTGCAATCCCTTGTCTCTCCAAAGCTGGAGTCACATAACTGCCACCTTCATGTCCAGGTGTTAGGCTGTTCCCTGTTCAACCTTGAAGAGAAGTAGGAGGAACATAAGACACATCATCTCTGGCTTCCTACCCCTCCTCAAACCAGAAGGACTAGGCATTAATGTCCAAGCTGCCCATTTTGGCCTTGATTACTTGCCCCAATTCTGCTTTCTTCTTGAAAACCATTCCCATACCCACCAGAATCTGGCAACTAGGTCTTTGTTTATTCTCCAGGCATGAGTCCCAGACTTAAACTCTAATCACCTACAACTAGGCAGTGCCCTACTTTTATCAGTTCCTCATCCTGTGCCCCAGGACAGAGACTGCTAAGTCTTCCCAAAAGCTGTGACGCAACCTGTTTGTCTGGACTACTGGTCCTTACACTCTTGAACAAAGTGTTCTGCCTGCAGTTCATTCACATAATATAATGTGTTAGTGCAACTATATGTTCGTTTAAATTATGAGGCCTTTGATAGGAAGGACTATGTCTTCTTACTCGTTTTTTTATTCCCAGAGGGCCTGGCATAAAAAAGACGTTTAATAAAAGTCTGCTGAATGAATGACTGAATGAGAGAAATTACACTAAACTCTTTTTTCTAATTATGTATTTCATGTCTCCCATACTAGACTGAGAATTATTTGAAGACAGGCAAAAGTTTCCTCAGTGCCCACCACAGGACCTAGCACAGGACCTAGTGGGCTTGCAGTAAATTTTTTTGGCTGAATGTATAAATGAATGGAAAAAAAAAAGAAATGACACCCTATATAGTGCTGAAACATATAAAGAGACTGCATATCCCAGAAAATAAATAAAGACCCTTTGGTGAGTCTTGTAGCTACTATTATATGATTAGCATCCCACAGGAGACAGGGTCCCACAGGGAAGAGAAGTATTATCACTCCTACTCACTTAGCTTGACAGAGCCATCCATTCCCAACAGGATGTTGTCACTCTTGATGTCTCTGTGAATGACCTGGTTTGAATGCAGAAACTCCAAAGCTTGCAGGCACTATCGAAGTGGTGGGGGCAGAGGGAGAAAAAAAGGACATATAATACAAAGATATACAGAAAATCAACTAATCCAACTTCTTCATTTTGTGATCAAGTGAGGCCCCAGTGAGTAAAAGGACTTCCTCCAAATTATTGGCCGAGGCAGGTCTAGAACCTAGTCTCCTGTCTCAGCATTCTTTTAACACTCCCTGCTGGTACCTTATTATACCTTATAATAGTTCTAAGTACAGGAGTTCCTCCAATGTATTTTGAAGTTTTTTACAGAACATTAGATCCTTGACCAAAAAAACCTGAGGCCTAAGAAAAACTACTGAAGAAAAATGGAAAGCATTTGGTAATGATAAAACTAGAGGGAAGTGACAAATAAGAGTCATATTTGGGAAACTAGACATATGGAAGTGATATCAGAAGCAGTGAAGTTAGGAATAATCTTATTTTGGTGAGGAGATAATTTGTATTATTTTGGGTATGTTGAATTTTATATACCTATGACCACTTGCAGACAAATGTCCAGTAGGCAAGTGGACATAGGAGTCTTAAATTCTATACAGAGGTCTGGACTTGAGATAAATATTTATAAGTCATTTGTGAAGAGGTGATTATTTTTTTTAAGTTATAGGAATGGTTGGAACTGGCAAATGACATAGAAGAGGAGAAAGAAAATTACCTTGGAAAACACCTATACTTAGCAGCTGGATGAATACCACAGACTGAATGGAACTATGAAAATGCCGGTTCTGCCACTACCTGACTGACAACATCATTCTAGACAAATCACTTACTCTCTCTGGGCTACTGCTTTCCTGTCTTTAAAATGTGAGGATCGGAAAAGATAATCTCAAGTTTGCTACTAAATCTACTAGTTTAAGTCCACAACCCAAAGCTAAATTTTTTTTTTAAATTAACCATTTTCTTTTATTTTTATTTATTTATTTATTAATTTTTTGTGAGGAAGATCAGCCCTGAGCTAACATCCTTGCCCATCCTCCTCTTTTTGCTGAGGAAGACTGGCCCTGAGCTAACACCCGTGCCGATCTTCCTCCACTTTATGTGGGACGCCACCACAGCATGGCCTGACAAGCAGGCCGTGGGTGCGCGCCCGGGATCCAAACCCAGGCTGCCAGCAGCAGAGCACGCGCACTTAACCGCTACACCACGGGGCCGGCCCTTCCAAAGCTAAAATTTTTAGAAGCTTCTACTAACTGAAAAACACTAAAGATGCAAACCAATTGGAAAATACTATTTAAATGTTCTCAAATTAATACTTCACTTTCTAAGAACATACCAATGGCTAAATTAAGAAGAAACCAATATCCAGAACTGGCTTTTCCCTGAAAAAGTAAGAGTTGCTTTCCTTAGGAGGCTGGAGACCCTGGCCTCTAGATGTCAAAAGTTATGATCAAAAAGGATGATTTCTGGAAATTGGAACCCTATTACTTTGCTGGCATGAATATAAAATGGTATAGCCACTTTGGAAAACCGTTTGGCCATTCTTCAAAATGTTAAGCATAGAATTGTATAGGACCAGAAGTTCCACTCCTAGGCATATACCCATAGGCATATACCCAAGAGAAATGAAAATATACGTCTAAAAACTTGTACATGAACGTTCAGAGCATTATTCATAACAGCCAAAAAATGGAAACGACCCAAATGTCCATCAATTGGTGAACAGATAAATAAATGGAATCTTATTTGCTAATAAAAGGAATAAAGTACTGATTTGTGCTAACACGGATGAACCTTAAAAACATTATGCTAAGTGCAAGAAACCAGTCACAAACGAGCACATATTGTATGATTCCATTTATATGAAATGTCTGGAACAAGCAAATCTATAGAGACAGAAAACAGATTAGTGGTTGCATAGGGCTGGGAGGGTCGGGAAGTGGGGTTGGTGGGGAGTGACTGCTAATGGGTATGGAGTTTCTTTTGGGGGTAATGAAAATGTTCTAAAGTTGATTATGGTGATGGTTGTACAACTCAATATACTAAAAACCATTAAATTATATACTTTAAATGGTGAATTATATGGTGTGTGAATTACATCTGAATAAAGCTATTTTTAAAGGGGGGGATGATTTCTATTAGAACTTAAGGACAATAGTAATCTACCCATTTATGTAATATTTACAATTTTTTCCAAGTTCTTTTTGATCCATATGGCACCTATAAGGTATATATACAGTGTGAATATTGCAGTTCCCATTTTATTTATTCATTGTTTTGGTGAGGAAGATTCGCCCTGAGTTCACATCTGTTACCAATCTTCCTCCTTTTTTTGCTTGAGGAAGATTTGCCCTGAGCTAACATCTGTGCAAATCTTCCTCTATTTTGTATATGGGTCGCTGCCACAGCATGGCTGATGAGTGGTGTAGGTCCGCGCCTGGGATCTAAACTCATGAACCCAGGCTGCCAAAGCAGAGCGTGTGGAACTTAACCACTAGGCCATGGGGGCAGGCCCCTGTAGTTCCCATTTTAAAGATAAATAATTTGAAGCAAATTGATTTCCCCAAGCATATATATGCATGTATTCTCAACCAGTGAAAGTCTGTTCCTGGGGTGAGTGAAAAACATCTTAGATACTACAATGGTTTGTGGCTTTCCAAAGGGTGATGGTACATAAACAGATGTACAGTATATCTACGGTCTTAAATTTCATGGGGGTAATGTGATGAGGAAAAAATGTCTTAAAAGGCTCCTTGGTGGAGGAAAGGGGAGACGATGAAAAAAAATTGAGAAATACTGCATTAGTGGTACAGCAAAGAAAATAAGTCAGATCTCCTAAGAATCCCAGGCCTGTGTTAATTCCATTAACCTACGTGTGTGTGTTCTAGATCCCAGGGTTTTTAATGCAAAAGTGATATTTTCTAGGACAGTATTGATTTCACACGATTTTACTTTTTCCTAATATTGATTAAATATACATAATTTGATCTGTATGCCTCCATATCTTGCATCATCAAACCTCAATCATACTATTATATTCATCCCCATAAAACTCTGAACCTAATCTTCTCATCACCCATCTTCTACTCCTTCCCTAATTCCCAAACTTTTCTATTACTGGGCTATTGGAAAGTTTCAGTTTTTTATCAGCAAAATACCCAATATCCTCAACTTCTCTGAATATTCCCTTCATCTTCTTGCTCTAATGAAAATGTGGCTATCCCCTGAAGACACTGCTTCTTGTGGAGGCTTTTTTTCCTCTTCCTACACTAGCATATTTCAGACTTTAGACATTTAACAGTAATGAGGAGAAAGAAGAATACCTATTTAAGCTTTGTTTTCTATTTCTTTTGCCTGGAAGTATTTTTACCCTAGATTTTTGCTTGGCTTGCTTTTTCATATCGTTCAGATCTTTATTCAAATCTATGGCAAAACCTTCCCTGACTTCTCTGTCTGAAATAGTACCTTCTCTGTCACTACTCTTATTCTGCTTTATTTCCTTCATAGCACATGAAGAAAGCAGGAAAGCAGAATAAAAATATGTTTAAAATATATATCCATATAAAAGAGATAAAGGAAAATATTACAAAGTGTTTATAGTAGTAATCTTTAAGGGTTGAAATTATGAGTGATTTTTTAATATATATATATTTTTGGTACTCTTTAATTTTTCTACAAAGGGTATGTAATTTCATAATTGGAATAAAGTTATCTTTAAAGAAAAAATCATGGTGATAGAAATTTCAAAACAGCTGTAATATGAGAATGACAGGAGAGTTCAACTAATTTCTCCCACCTCCACAGTGCCCAGGCTAAGATCCTATCAGGTGCAGAATTTTCAAAACTACTGATTTGGAGGTCACTTTCTGCTCAAGGCTAGTTGGCCACTGGCCTTACCTCACGGCACACAGCTGCAATCTGGCCTTCATCCATGCACGTTTCCGTCACCACGTCTGTCAAAGAGCCTCCAGCCAAGTATTCCATGACAACCCACAGCTCATCTCCCACGAGGTAACTGTAGGAAGTATAGACAAAGGATGAGAAAGAATAGAGTACATTGAGCCATAAGCACTGGGTTTCTAAGGCTAAGCGTATATGCAGAGTGAACCTGCATTTTCATCAGCTCTGGAAGAGTCTAGGGTTCTTTTTTCTGGGGAAAAGCAGAATCTGGGGGACAGAATCACTAACTTGACATCTCTTAAGGATTTGTCTGGAGAAAACAAAGCAGGCTGTTCTGTGAAGTCCCAAAGGGCAGAACTAAGATCACTAGGTTGAAGATATAATAAAATTATATTTCATCACAACACAAAGTAATACTTCCTAAAATTAGGCATGATTCCCACACCTCCAAAAGCAGAGAGCACCCAAACATTTGACAAAGATGGGATTTGGAGTCCATGTTACCAACATTAGGGAAAGTCACTAAACCTCCTTGAGAGTTCTACTAGATCTGAGATCCATGAGACTATGAGAACAAGATCCAGTTCTGGGTCTTGTTCAAGACTCTATCCCCAGAGTCCAGCACAGTAGATGCCAATATTTAAATAAATCAACATGTAAAATGAAAGATAATTGTAAATATTAAATGAGATAATGGCTATAAAAGCCATTTAAAAGCTGTAAAGCCATAGTCATTATGCTGACAATGATCTCCATTTTGAGTGTGTCTCTGACTCTAGCAATGGAATGAACTCAGGAAGGGCTACAGAGCCAAAGCCTCTTCTGGTAAGCCAAGGGCTGCCATTTAGTACTGTATCCTTAGAGACATTATGGGGCTGACGTGAGTTAGAACTGATAGTTTCATTCAGGGATTGGATCACTCAGCCCTGTTATGTGATAAATAAAAAGGTCACTTAGCCTGTCTGGTCAGCTTCCTCAGCTATAGAATAAGACAATAAAAACAAGGATAGCCCAGAGCCCCACAGACTGTCCTGCTAGCTTTAGACAAAGAAGCTAGATTAGAATGGCTTGAGCTGTGTAGTATGTCATCTTATCTTCATCCTGATATTGGGACTACTGCTAGGCAGATGGGGAGACTGTTGCAAAAAAACAAATGGTCTCAAGCAAAGGGTAAGATTTGAATCCTATTCTCTTGACTATGAATCAATCTAGTACTCTTTCCATAAGATTCTGCATTCTTTATAATTGAACATCTTGTAGTTTTTTAATGTCTATGAAGAAAAAATATGACAGATTAAGTCTTTCTTCAACAATCTCTTTTGAGAGAGAAGACTAGGGGGATTTGGACCAAAAGAGAATTCAGGACTGGATAAAAAACCCTCCACTGGCATGAGCCTACTCCCTCCCTGACAAAGAATGCACATTTATGGCCTCTGATCCAGCACATCAAGAAGACATCTGTCAACTTGGAGTGATTAGGGGAAGAAATATGAGGTCCAAGAGACCACCTCTGGACACTGACAAAGCAGAGCCCCTCTATCTAGGCCCAATATGTCACTGACAATGCAAGACCAGACTCAGGTTGACTCAAACACTTTGTGGCTACACACTGTACCAAGGTACCTTCAAAAATCACATCTCAAGGTTAAGCCTCAGAGCATCACACATTTGGAGAAGAACAAATACGGATGGAGTTCTCCTCTGGGACAACTCACAAAAACCACAGACTCTCAATTGCAATACCTTCACTGAATGCTCAGGTTAATAGGCACC
Source organism: Ceratotherium simum simum (assembly GCF_057802395.1). Lineage (NCBI taxonomy): Eukaryota > Metazoa > Chordata > Mammalia > Perissodactyla > Rhinocerotidae > Ceratotherium > Ceratotherium simum. Next base: position 33,589,665 of record NC_141906.1, read on the forward strand.
CACTTCTGTCCTTTTCTCCATACCAGCCTGGGAACTATTTGAGGGCAGGGACTGAGCCTTACTTACTTCTGATTCCACAGTAAAAGCCTCTGGAAACACCAGCAAAGGCATGATCAATAAACAAATTTATAAATCTTCTAATCTCATTCCCAGAATACAAATCACTCACTTATCTTGTTTCCGATATGGCAGAAAAAAATATGATATGATGGAAAGGGCATGGATGTTGGTGCTAGGAATATTCAAATCCAAAACCCTCATTTGCTACTTACTGGCTTACTGGTCTTGGACAAGTTATTAACTTCTATGAACCTCAGTTTCTTCATCTGTAAAATATAGATAATAAACCCTATCTCACAATGAGATACTGTTAATGAAAGTGCTTGGTACAAAGTAAAGCATAACACAGATGTTAGCTACAACCACTATTATGTTGAAGAACAGAATTCTGATGGGCTGAAATAATCGAAATAGAATTTAATGAAGATAACTAAAAAGTTCTACATTACCAGTTTAAGCCAAGCTCATGTAAAAAAGAATCAGAGATTTTAATTGACTACAAACTTACTAGGGGTCAACAATGAAAAAGACCTCCTAAAAAATAAAACAATGGATGAAATCATTAAGTTGTGTTGAGTTCAGAACAAAGGAGGAGTCTCACTCTCTCCATACTGGTCAAATCTCAAATGAAACTACTGAGTGTCACATTTTAAGAGAATACAAACAAACCAGAAGTTATTCAGGAGGGTAAGCAAGATAAGAAAAGATTTGGGATGCAGAATGATTTCAAGACCTACATGTTTGACTCAGGCAAATGGGATTAAGGGCTTCCCTGAGGCAGAACAAACAGTACTAGGACCAGCTGTTAGAAGCTACAGGGTAGTAGGGTTCAGCTTAACCCAGAAAGATTGCACAGTAATCAGAGATGTCTAGCAGAACACAGGGTCAGAGTCAGAGAGCTAAGCATCATAGAAGATGCTTAAATGGAGGCAGTTCTGAGTGCTCATGTTGCTTCTCCTCTAACAGCTTCCATCAGTCCCAAAAGCCCCATCTCTCTGACGGAACCTATCACTTCATACCTGTCCAAGTAGTTCACAATATTTGGGTTCTTGTTTTCCCTCATGACCAGGATCTCGTTAATAATCAGCTCTTTCTTCGGCTGCTGCTGAAGGTTCATCTGCTTAATGGCCACCTGAAAGCAGAGTACATTCAATGTGCAACCAGAGTCACTCAACATTTACTAAGCACTAAGTACCAGACTTTAAACACTAAGGAGACAGAGATGAATAAGACAGTCTTAGCCCTTGAGGAATTCACAATTTATTAATATAGACCAGTGGTACTCAATGTGAGGTCCTTGGACCAGCAGCATCAACATCATCTGGGAACTTGTTGGAAATGAAATTTTTCAGGCCCCACCCAGACCTACTGAATCAGAAACCCTGTGTTTTAATGAGTCCTCCAGGAGATTCTGATGTGCATCAAAGTCTGAGGATCAAACTTGCTACTAAATAAAATATTTATATTAGAAAAATACTTTTTAAAAATCACAATATTTTTAAGAGGAGCGCTATAACAAAAGTCCATACAAAGTGCTACAGAAACACAAAATAGGGCAAGACTTCTTTTAAACTGGCAATGTAGAGAGGCTTCATAAAGGGGGAGATGACTTTTCGAACTTGGTTCGGAAAGATAAATCAAAGTTGACCAGGTTAAAAGAGAAACAGGGAATGAGATCCCTAATGTTTATATGTGAAAAAAGATCTTGATAGGCTTTTTGTCTATAGAAGTAAACGAATTTCCACGTAATATAAAGTATACGTTAGTCTCCAATGCACTTTTGCATCCATTTCTTCTGTGTGTCAGGTACTACGTAAGGTATTCTCAAGTTTATTTCATTTAATCCTCAGAGACATCTTATGAGTTAAGTAATACTATTGACTCCTTTTGACAGATAAAGAAACTGTGATTCAGAGAGGATATGTGACTTGCACACAGCTATTCAGTAGCAAAGTCAGGATTAGAACCCTCAAAAGTGACGCCAATTTATCCTGCACACAGACAGATTAATCTTCCCCACAGTACACATTTGATAACACTCTACCCTGCTCAAAAACATAAATGGCTGGGGCTGGCCCAGTGGTGTAGTGGTTAAGTTCGTGCGCTCCACTTCGGCAGCCCAGAATTCACACGTTTGGATCCCAGGTGTGGACCTATGCACCGCTTCTCAAGCCATGCTGTGGCGGCATCCCACGTATAAAGTAGAGGAAGATGGGCATAGATGTTAGGCCAGGGCCAATCTTCCTCAGCAAAAAGAGGAGGATTTACAACAGATGTTAGCTCAGGGCTACTCTTCCTCACCAAAAAAAACCAAAACCAAACCATAAATGGCTCCTGCTTGCCTAGAAATATTCCTCAGCCCAACTTTCAAAGTTCTCATGATCTGACCCCTATCTTACTTCCCACTACATTCCTTCATATACTCCATGATCTGATTTTCTCTACATTTGGAACATTTTGCATCATTTTCACATGTTCAAAAGCTACTTATACTTTGTATCAGGACTCAAGAAACTCCATTCTCCAAATCAGATGGAGTTTTTCCTTCTTTAAGGCCCCATAAGACCATATTTATATCTCTCTTATGGAACCTACCCTATACGGCCTAGTATGATGATTAGTTAGGGTGTGTATCTCTAGAAGCTTGAGAGCTCATTTGAAAGCTCAGAATCCCTGGTGCCAAGCACAGGGCCTGACACACAGTGGGTGCTCAAATAATGTTTGTGGAAATGAAGAGTGAAAGAGAGAATTCAGTGGGTTGATAAGTACTTTGTTTTTAAACCACAAAAAGCATCACCAGTAGGCTACTCTATCCCATAGGAGTAGACTTTAAATTATTTGCTAAACATTTATTCTTAGAGATATTTTCTTTTTCCTGCTTAACAGACAAAAACATGAACAACCAACAGAACAACTAAATTAGTCTTTCCAGAAGCAGCAAGAAGTGTAAAGGATGAATAATTCAAATTTTTATGGAAAATACTCCTGACTCTATTATTTTTTCAAGTATGGACAGTCTTCTGCAGAGATCCAGTTGATCAATAAGAATAGAAATGATTCTTTTAAATATTTTAACCACCTCCATTTCCTACCCCAAGTGAGAAAAAATTGCTTTGGAGTGGTGTCTCCTATCAGGTTAGGCTTCTGGTCTGGGTGCAGCTATCTATAACAGTTGACGATTAGCTTTTTCTAATGTCTGAAGAGCAAAACACTGATCTAAAGACTATTACATTAAGTATAGTAAGCCCTCATAACACATATTAAGATCTGGAGCCAAAGGAGTGCCTTTGTAGTTCCTTAGGCCATCCTGGAAGATGGGACAGTGCTTATGAATCTCACAGAGGTCATTGCTGATGGCAGCAAGGGAGAAGAGAGGCAGGCAGAGGAAAACATAGAGGTGATGGCAGGACACCAAGAGTCCTTTTCAATAGCTACTAACTAACTACGGTTTAGGCTAGATGCCCTTCACCTAATCAGATCTCTCCTATTCAGGCCAACAGATAGCACTCCTATAACAGAAAAAGAACTGAACTTGAACTGAGGACCTAAGCTCTGGGGCTGAGTCTGTCACTTACTGACCCTGACCAATCACAAGCTCTCTGAGATCCGGTCTCTTTATCAATACACTGAGGATAATAATCCCAACCCTCATTCCCCTCCTCACAGGACTGTTTTGAGGACTAAATGACATAGTGTGGCCAATGTGTTACTCATACAAAAGTTATAAATTTAAAGAATACAGTAAGACAACAATGAAAATGCTAATCATAGTAATAACTGCATTTGGTGACGACCTGGCACAGAGCAGCAAGAATGACAACATCAGCAGAAACCAACCACCCTCCCACCATTACTGTTTATCGAATGCCTACTGTGTGCCAGGTGCTATCTTAAGTGCTCTACTTACACTATCTCAGGAAAACCTAACAACAACTCTACCAAGTAAAAATCATTATCTGCATTTTCAGGTAAGGAAATTGAGACTAAGACACAATAAAATTGCCCAAGGTCATAATCAATGCCCACAGGTCTATATGACTCCAAAGCCTCTTCCAGTCTATTCCTTCTAATACACACATTCCCTCTAAAAATGGGTTTGAAAAATAATTGTTGGATCTATAACTGGAAGACTTCCCCGCACTAACATGCTAATCTTCCTACATGTGACAGACAATAACTCTGCTCTTCCCAGCTGGATAACCCCCAATAAGCACTCTCTCACAAAGACCGAAAACACCTTGCCAGCTCCACTAAAGATTTATACTCCCTGGGGCAGGAAATGAGGCCTTCCTGACCACACTGCATTAGCCACCCTAATGGACTTGATTCCATTCATAGTTTTGTAACCACAACGCAGGCACATAGTGAAGTCAAGGTTCTATTTCCTGTGGCCAGCTTCTCACACATGCAGCTTCTAGGCCTTCCAGGAACCGGCCATCACCAGCCAGCCTCCCATCAAGGGCTGTAAGGCCCCAGAGGCTAGAAACATGACAAGGGGCCCTAGTGCCTAACTTGAGCTCTGCCGTGGCATTGTAGCACAGAAAGCACAGGTTTAGGTTTTAGAATCAAAAGATTCTAACCTCGTCTACCCAAATGTTGGTAGCACAACCCTGCAAAACTTATTTAAACTCTTTGAGCCTCAAATTCCTCACCAGTAAAAAGGAAATAATATTACCTATCTCATAGGGTTCTTTTTAGGATTGGTATAACTGCCTCTTTTCTATCTCCACATCTAATTCACCATATTTAAAATTGATACAATGATACCACCCTTCCTTCCTCACTATCATTTTAACACAGGTTCCTGTCAGCACCACAAGACTGACTTACATGTACCCAATGGAAAGTATAGTCTCTTACATTTATGTATGATTTTAATGTCTGAGTGCTTGCATGGGACTGAATCTTTCATATAGTTCTTACCACAAGTTGTGGCATAAAGCAAATATTCAGTAAATGCTTTATGGAGTAAATAAATATGTACAAATGAAAATTAATAAATACATAATTCTTAAAGTTTATTACGTATTTTCACATGCATTGCTTTACTGAATTCTTTCAACACTTTTGTAAGGTATATGTTATCATGCACATTTTATAAATAAATAAAATTAGGCTCAGAGAGGTCAAATGACTTGCCCAAGATTACATAAGTAGCCAAAAGGAAGTCTCTAGGTTGTTGGATTCTCACCTCAAAGAACAATTAATAAATCCTTAACCGTAATGATTTTTTTTAATGTTGACTCACCCTCGATGGAGCCTCAATACTTGGCTTAGACATTTGTACAAGGCTCACAAGAGTGCAGTGAAATATGTGCTGTCCCTATTAACTATGACTTCTCTAGTATACGAGGGGGTTTCAATGGCCAAACGTGTATAAGCAAGTTCTAGTAGCTTCCCTTAGAGGAGCCCAACTCTATTTTCATTGGAATAGGAGGTGCCTCTCTCAACCTCTGAGCCCCAGTATTCTTTGAACTAAGAACTTCCCCAGGCCTCTCCCATCCACAGCCCACCTGACAACATTCCTGCTCTGCAACCAAAGAGTAGAATGCAAGGAAACCTCAAGTACTCTACATTCCCTGCATGGCTTCCTTCTGCTGAAGATAAGATCTTCAGTCAGCAGGCCTTGGCAATAAGGTCAGAGTTCTCCCAGTTTAATGAAATGAGAGGGACGAAGAGGTGCCTCCAAAGGAGGACTTCCATGTCTACTGGAATCCTGGGCACAGAGTAATGGAAGAACCACTAGATTAGGAGCCAAGAGACATGTGTTTAAATCTTTCCTGTACCAGATTTCTCTTCCAAGCACCAAACCTGTATAAATAATTGTCCACTAGGCAGTTCCACAAGAAGGTCTCTCAGGCAGTATCCAAATTCTTCGACCTTTTTTCTTTCTCCTTGACTAACATCACTCACTTGTGAGTCATCCTCACATTCAGTCAATCACCAAATTCTGTCAAATCTACCTAAGTACCTCTCAAATCCATCTACTTCTCCCCATTCATACCATGCTACCACCTTAGTGCACACCACCATCTCTCACCTGGAATTACACAATGACCTCCTGACTGTTCCACTCTTATCTCCTCCAATCTGTTCTCCACACTGTAGCCATAGTGACTTTTTCCAAATCTGCAAGTCTCATCATGTTACTCTTCTGTTTAGTTCTAGTCTGCAATAGTGAGAAACTAGAAATGTCCCCTATTGAGCTAAGAAGGACTAAAAACCCAAGAGAGAAAGAAAAAGAAAAAGAACTGAAGGAGCAACAGTTGATGGTGGATACTCACCTCCTGTCCTGTGGCCACATCCATTGCAGTGTACACAGTGCCCGAAGCACTGAACAACAGGTGGGGGAGAGAGAGAGAGAGAGAAAAAAGGTGTTAAATGAAGTGACATTTGTCAAATGCAACTCTACACATACTCTGGCAATGCAAGTGTTAATAATAACAGCAAAAATAATTCTCCCCACTGCCCCCTCTGCACTCTATTCTCATATTTGAGAGGCGGTATGTGGTAGTAAAGAGAATACAGGTTCTAGTGGCCAACAGGGAAAGAGGGTGGGAGGCAAAGAAATAGTAGGAATAATGCTAGGAAAGTAATAATGTCCATTCTAAATAACAAAAACCTCATTTTATGCCTATAACCATGAACCCTGTATATTTGTAGGTGAGTGATATACAACAATATTTTTAACTATGCATGCCATATGTCAGACATATATGATACAATCTGAAGAAATTTAAAACTCGATGTATTGCAAAAATGCATTCTAGACAAACCCTGAGATTATGCTTCCCAGGGAAGCCAGGTCAATTCAGGGAGAAAAGTCACTTGTAAGTTTGCCTTGCAGCTAGAAATTATGGTCACCAGCTTCCCAACCACCACTCTTTGGTTGGGACCCTAGTTGCATGCCACGAAACTGTGATCATAAGATATTGGCTATCAAACGAGGATTGGATTATTTGCATTGACAGTTATTTCCCCATCGCCTGATCATCCTACCTCTAGCCATCTTCTGTCATAAAGCTGGTATCTATCTTCCTATCCCTATCCTCCCCCATCCTACCAGATGCACCATTCTTTTTTTTTTTTTTTTTGTGAGGAAGATCAGCCCTGAGCTAACATCCATGCCAATCCTCCTCTTTTTGCTGAGGAAGACCAGCTCTGCGCTAACATCTATTGCCAATCCTCCTCCTTTTTCTCCCCAAAGCCCCAGTAGATAGTTGTATGTCACAGTTGCACATCCTTCCAGTTGCTGTACGTAGGACACCGCCTCAGCATGGCCGGAGAAGCGGAGATGCACCATTCTTAAAGGGCAAATATGCCCAGGCCTTGGGGGACTGGACATTGTGGGACTATATCTCCATGATTATAGAGGTCTAGAAAGTTGGTTAGTATTTGATTATTTCTACCTTGAAGAGACATATGATTAGACATATGAATTTTTAGTCAAAAAAAAAATCTTCAGGTCTTAAAGGGAGAAAAGCAAGCAAAAATTATAATCATACCAATTTGTCATATTTGTGTGGTATTTATATTTTTAAAATCATGGAATGTGGAAACATCACCACAGGTGCTTAACAAATATTTCATTCCTCCCTTAGCACTAACAGACTTGTCAAATAAGCAAGGAAAAAACATTTTGCAGACGTTGCCTATTTATGGGCCTCATACATCTGAATCGAAAAAAAAAAATCAGAAATTTTGGAGGTGAAGGCCCTAATCCATAACCCCTTTCTCTTGAATTTACAGACGAAGAAACTGAAGTCCAAAGATGGGACCTGCCTTGCCCACACTTGCCTGTGTACCTTTCTGCTACATTCTTAATATCTCAGTGTAATTATCTAAAGGAAATGCCATCTCATATTACTCTGAGGCAAGCAAAATAATTTCTTCTCAAGGTGTTAACTACCTTATACCAGTTCCGATTCACAAAAGCATGTCTAGTAGGAAAAGCACCGGACCAGGAAAAACTGAGATCCACGCAAGTCCAGGGTTGTCTTGAAGATTAAATTAAACAATAGATGCAAATAGCAGATGTAAGCTGTAGAATGCTGTACAACTACGACATCAGTATATTATGTAACATTTTGTCTCAGAAATTATTGGATGCTTAAGAAAGAAAACTAAAACAGAAAACTTCAATGACTTCATTAGCACCAACGCTTTCATTCAACTAACACTGAAAGCTTTCTACAAGCCCAATCCTTTTTTTTTCAGTTTGTTTTTAATTTTAGCTATTTGGGTAGGTCTGTAGAAATCTCATTGTTTTCCTTTTTAATATAGAGGTATAACGTATCTAAAGTACTTTGCACAAACCTTAAGCACACAATTTGATGATTTTTTACAGATGGACACACCCAGTGTTCACCACCGAGATCATCCCCAAAGGTTTCCTCATACCCCTTCTGAATCAACATCCCCTCCCAGAGGCAACCATCATACTGACTTCTATTAGCAAGTATTTGTTTTGCCTGTTCTTGAACTTCATATACATAGAATCATATAGTATCTGCTCTTTTATGTCTGCCTTATTTTGCTCAAAATAATGGCCAAACACTTTTAAGACTTATTATGGTATATTATAATTCTTTGTTTGACATCTCATTCTGTAGGCATGAGGTCCTTGAGGCAGAGACTGTCTGATTCATAGCTGTATTCACAGTGCCTAGTACACAACAAGAACTCAACTACAATTTGCTGAGTTTAAGACACTGAGGGCAGCATACAAGATGCAGAGAAGGAACCAGAAAGCAAGAGACATGAATTCTGGCATCCACCTAGAAAAACAGGTCCCATTACACTAACAGAAAGGTCTACAGTTTTGAGTCTTCCATCTCATATTAGTGCTACTAGGTCTCAGCACTAGGTAAACAGAGTTATTCTGGAAAAGCAGACCTGTAATTTGGGAAGCAGGTTTTGTGCTAAGAAAATAAATGGTTTTTTCACTCTCACTGCTGCGGTATTTTTAGCAACATGGTCAGCTAATAGCACATCTCTCATATTAAGCATAATTCTGTCAAACCTGAAGTCAGCCACATATAACATCTCCAGATGGGTAAGGAAGGAGGTGGAGAAAGAACAAGGTTTATGAGAGGCAAAACAAAAGCAAAATCCTGTACAAACAGCACACACAATTTTAAGTCATTTCTCTAGGGAAAGAAAATGCCCCTACTAACCCTTGTCCAATCTTCTCAAACCGTGTATACTTCTTCTTAGGATCGCCCACACTCACTATGCTCCCTTTGAAAGAAACAGAGACCATGAATCATTTTTTTCCAGATCAAGATACAAAACAGGCCCCCTTCCCCCAAACTCTGGAGCTGGCAAGGATTAAAAAACTACCTCCAATACCCAAAACCCATACTAGGTCTTTAGCTTCCCCCCATAAGTTCCAACCAAAAGTTTCATCTTCTTACTGCTTTTATTTATAGTAATCTATTCCATTTCTAAATTTCCTAAAAGTTCATTCATTTATAAATTCATTCATCCAATAAATATTTACTCATTTAATATACTCATTTAGTAGGTACCAAGCCCTATGTTGAGTGCTAGGAATAGAGATAGACGAGACACAGTTAAAACAGTCCCTCCTCTCAAGAAGCTCAGTCTCATGAAGGAGACATCCAAGTAAGCATCAAGTTCCATGAAAATATAATTGTTCTGATATGGATGGCAAAGGGGTAGAGAAAGGAGCACAAATACAAACTGGAAAGGCTTCAGAAAGGAGCTGATAGCTGGATTGACTTTTACAGGGTAAGCAGGAGTTAGCTAGAGAGAGAAAGGTGAGAAGGGATTACAGCAGGAAGTACTTCAAGTGCAAAGATAGAGATAAATGAGAGAGTTCACTGGGTTTCACAAACTGTATTCTAGAGATGGTGAAACAGGCCCACCAGAAGGGAAGATACTTCCCCCTCACAGCAAATTGGTGTCACAGCTAAGAATAGGAATTTGGTTTTTAGTCTCCGAGGTCAATATACTTTCCACTAATACCAATTACTAGGGTTTGGTACTTTTTATTTACATTATCTCATTTGTACAAAGAAGACAGGTATTAACATCCCTATTTTAAAGACGAGAAAAAGGAGGCCCAGAGAACAGTAGGAAATTGCCCAAGACCCAAGTCAGTGGCAGGGCTGGGGCTTCAACTCAAGTGTCCTTAACTCCCAGGACAGTCTGCTTTCCATAATTCTATGTTTTAAGTATTATTGTTTAAAAAAAAATCTGGTTCGGGGAAAAAGACTACATATAGGAGTAAATAGATGGGTAGGTAAGTGGCTTTTCTTACTTCATCATTTCATAAGGGCTCTGGGCAAGGGTAACTTTTAAAAGAGTGAAAATTATTTTTAAAGTCAAACAAGAATCATCAAGAAGAAATCAAGAGCTCCTAGGCTACAGAACCAGAAACCTCAGCTTTAGAAAGCAATGCCAGTTTGCAGATTTGGCCAAATTAGTCACATCAAATCTTCTTTAGAAATAGATAGGTACAAGAACAAATCAAAGGCCTTGTCAAATGATTTTTCCAAGCTCACAGACCAACTCGCTCTTTCCTTCTCATATGAATTTTCCTGCAGTTTATTGAAACAGAAATAAGTTACCCCAATATACCCCCCATTTCTGGCTGCTAAAGAAAGTAAAATGAAAGTTTCCATCTGAGAGCAAGAGGCAGCATGCTCTAATTACAGGAGCACAAGTTCTGTTCTAACTCCAAACATGTCACTTTCTGGCTGCGTGATTTTGCGCAGAGTATTTAGCATCCTTGAGCCTCAAATACCTTAACCGCAATATGAAGATTGTAATGTCTTTCTTCATAGGGTTAATATGAGGAATAAATTTAAAAAATTTAGGAAAATACCTAGGTTGTCATTTGGTACACAGTAGAGGCTCAAAAAATGTTAGTTTCCCTTCCCTCTTTTCCTACAACCAAGATGTCAGATCTGTCTTCTCCTAGGTCAATGGCAAACATCAATAATCAATCACAGCACTCTTTCCCACCAGGTATAGACAAGGCCTCAGTCTTTCTCAAAATAACATTCCAGACTATTCACTAGATAAAAGCTATCTGTCTCCATAACCCATGCCTAGGGGTGAGAGATGCCTAGTCCTCGAAGTGAGCTATCCATAACTCTCTCTCATCACATTCCCATCCTAACGTGGTATCCAATCAGGGCTGGTGAGACAAAAGAGGTGGGTACAGGGGCAGGGTGAAGAAAAGCAGTCTGTAGCTAAGATATCAAGCATAGCCAGCCAGCCACATAGACCAAGCCTAGAACCAGGATCTTTATAGCAATGGAATTCCATCTTCGTGCTCAACCAGTCACATACCAGAAGAAAATTCAGAAAGCTACAAAGTGCTTACGTAATTTCTCCAAGATCTCCTCATCAGACATTTTAGGTTTCTTCTTCTGCTTCTCAGTATTCCGGGTCAGAGCATCTGGCGGAGTGGTATTGTTCTCAGTAGGTGAAATGGGAGATGTAGCCACATCCCGAGTTGGAGTAATAGGAAGTGGTTCAATCACAGACCGTGTGTATACCTGCATTGTTGGTGCAAGAATTTGGCAAGGCCAGCCTTTGTTAGCAGAGGGGAAGCTCAGGAGCCTCTCTTAGAGGTATATGTTAGAACATCCACAGAAGAGCAAATCTCAGTAAACTTATCCCTTCTCCTAGGTCAAAATTTATGTTCCTCCTCCTCTGCACCCAGGCCCATCCTTTGTGGGTGGAATGGCCTTCCTTGCTCTCGCTTTAACTATATAACAGGGGTTAGCGAGAATTTGAGCTGAAGCATATTGAATTTGAGAGAATTCAATAGAATTTGAATATTGAAGATATTCAATACAGGTTAAACAACACTGAACAGAAATGACTTAAAAGGAGATTCTATTATTAGATGGGAATCCCCTTTATCTGCAAAATTCTGTTCTGTCCCATGTTGAAATGAATATCCCATATTCCCACAGCATCTTGCACTGCTAATACAACACTTAACATTATCTTCTTTTGAGTTACTCCCTCTTTAAATCCTGAACTTTTGCAGAGAAGGAACTACAATTGTTCGTCTTTAAGAGGCAGTAGAGTGTAGTCATTTAGACCAAAGACTCACGAATCTGACTGCCTAGGCTTAAATCCCAGCTTTTATTCTTACCATTTGTATGACCTTGGACAGGTTACTTAACTTCTCTGTGCTTCAGCCTCCTCATTCATAAAATAGTGATATTAATGATACCTATCTTATGGGGTTGTTGTAGTAATAAATTAATTAATGTGAAATGATCAGAATCATGCCCACCAGATATTAAACTTTCAAATTTTCACTAATATTACTGTATTTTCTATTCATTCATTTATTTAACAAACATTTACTGAGAATCTACTCTTTGCCTCACTGTACAAAATGCTGCCCATATCCTCTATTCTTGTGACGAAAGTCGTGTGAGAAAGTCGTAACTACAAGGCAGAAAGGAATAAATGTCATAAGAAATGAGCAAACTATATACTACTGAGGTTCAGAAGAAGTGATCATAAGTTATACTCCCATTCCCCAGGAGATGTTTATAGGCATTATCAGATTTTTTTCATAAAAATATCACAACTATCTTTTGGCTAGAATATAAGCTCTACAAAGACAGGGAATGTATGTCATTCATCCCTGAGTTCCTATATCTAACCAGCTGCCTAACAAAGAGCAAGCAAGCATTCAGGTAAATGTTTGATGAATGAGTGAATAAATAAATGGGATTCTTCAGCTGGATCTTGAAGATGGACAGGATTTTAATAGGTGGAAATGGGACAGAATTTTCCACAGAGTGGAAACAGCAATAAGTCAAGACTTTCAGATCAGAGACTATAACTTCTTTCCTGACTACTCTAGCATAATGATTTCTTAATTTTCTATTCTTATACCTGTAGACAAACTATATCTGTGGCACCTAAACCTGTAGCCTTGTCCTCCTTTGGTTCTCCAGACATGTCTCCTAGAGGTCACAAACCCTGCCTTTTGCCTCTCTAATATTCTCCTTCTCTGGCTCCCAGCACAGGTTTGCACACACAAAAAGGCCACTGTGCTATGGTGGAAAGTGACCTGGACTTGAGGTCAATTACCTGCTTTCAATCCTGGCTCTTTTGCTTACTAAGAGACTTAGGGCAGATCAATTTACCTCTCCAAATCTCAGCTTCTTCTTCTATAAATTAAGAATTAACAATGCCTTTTTAGAAAGGAATGCTATGAAGATCAAATTTATCAATTCACTCACTCATTCAATATTTACTGCCTTGCTGATACCTGCCAAGAATTATGTTAAGCATTGCAAATATATATATACATGTATTTCCTCTACATTTGAGCAGTTCATGGTTTAGTGGGAAAAAATTTTTTAAATGAACATGCTTGCAAATCAAAAAAGGACATATCAATGTGAGACATCTTGACAACCCTCTAATTTTGAAGCTCATTTTCCTTAACACGACTTTGTAACCTACAAAAAGGGTGATTCCACAGATCTGGTTCCTAAGTTCTCATCCTAAAAGGTCGTCTAATCCCCTTCAATTTCCTCCACAACATCTCCCATAGTCAGTCAACCAACTTCTGCTTGAATACCTTCCTGAGTGCTCTACTCCAGAGACAGCCTTATCTTGTATTATCACAGAGTTTAAGCCCTAGATCGTTCTTCCATTATGAAGCTCTTGTCATAATAAAAAATCCAAACAAAGAAACACTAGTAGAATATCATCTGATGATAGGTCAGTGCTCACTGATGCTAAATCGAGTAAAAGGAATGGACTAGATTGTGGAAAGCGAGGGCAAAGGGATTGTGGCTATTCTGAGATGCAGAAACCTCGAAGGAAGTTAAATAAAAATCACTGCCAACATCCGGTATCAAAATGCACTCCTAATGTCCAGCATATTAATAGCACTAATGTATTTATAAATTCTCTTGGGTCTGTCAGCATCATCAATGATGTTCTAAGAGGCTGAACACTGCACATTTAACAGAGAAGAAAGGATCTGTTGCAGGCTAATTTGTTGCTTCCCAGGAGACTGGAATAATTTATGTTAGTCCTGCACTAAGTAACATTAATTCTGTATATTTTCCTATCCTGTCTGTGGAGAACGGGCTAAGTAAACTAGGGCTGGGTCGGTATAAACACCAATTATCTATGACACTTTGGGACTATCTGCAAACCAAGGATAAATTAATATACGACTTTTTATCTTTAATCATACAGAAAGTACCTTTCAATCAAGGTGGTTCAGTAATTTCACCAGCTCCAAAATCCAAAAGCCCACTACCAGAATATTAAACCTCTAGGCCTCAGCATCAACCCCGCCCTCCCACTCCCAACTCTAATAAATCACAAAGCTGTCCATGTCCCCAAAGACTCACTGATTTCGTGTGCTCTGGGCGTGGAGCAATCACTGGAGGTGGGGTAGCATCATCATCATCATCTTCATCTTCTGAAACTGGTGGCACCGCAGGGGTCTCAGACACCGTCTTCACATTCTGTACAGTGGTGGAAAGCCAGATTCATCAGGTCCAGCTGACATGGAACTTAAGCTACCAGGATCACCAATCCCTCAGAAGAAACCTCATCCTGACACCCCTCCTGAAATCCGCATCAGCCTCCAAGCTCTCCACCTTCGTGTGGCCAGTCTCAGGAACTCAGTCAGCTTCCCTCTCTTCTTTTAGCTACCACTATCCCTTTCAGTCCCTTGGGGGCTTCCTTCTCCCACCAAAAATATTTGTGCAATGGGAAGCCAGCCTACAGCTTCTCTACTTGCCTTCCCCCAGTCCAACCCCTGAAGACAAGTTCATAGTTCCTTCTTATTCTATGAATTTCACTCTCCATAGTGAATAGGTAATAAAGTACAAAATGTAGGGAAGGGATCAAAAGTCTAGAATTTTACAAAGTTTCTTATTGTGATTCCTTACTCCTTTCTGATACAGTAAACGGAAGTCCAGACAGGCTTTTGCCTCCCCTTTTCCTTTCTTTACCAAAACCTACTGCACCCATTATGTCATCAGGTACCCTTGCCTCAACCTGAAGATACAAGACATCAGGAGCCCCTTGACTCAAGATGACAATGAGTTTCTCCCCAGACTGGATGCTATCCATTTCACTAAGCTTTTGCCCTGTCCTGGAATGAACCTTACCAGCACCACTAATTGAATCTGTTATAATCTCAGCAACTTGAGTTTCCCATGCAAACTGTAACAAAGCTGGGCCAAGTGTGGCAGGTTTTAGGGCAGGTCCAGGCAAAAATATCATAGAATTACTGTTTATAACACAGATTCAAGAGACAAAGTAGCTCCAAAACATGAGATTTTTGATGGAAATTAAATGATTACAGTATAGGATCAGAGAGGCCACAGGGATCTTTTAATATATATTGGTATGATTCAATAGTTTCAGACATTTTCAGAGCACTTACTTTGTGCTCAGTGAGATACTGTGATGGATACGGTTAACATAAAGGTACAAAGATGAAAAAGATGGTACATGTCCTGAAGCAGCTCACCATCTGATATAAGAGACAGACAGAGGGTGAGTTCCCTTCCTGCCTGCCATTTGGGGCCTCTGGAGAGAGGACAATTGGGAGTCAGAATGACAAGCGATAAATGGACAAACCTACCTACTGGAATACTAGACCAGAGCTACTGTGTCAGAGACTGGCCTTTACCACATTTGACATACTAAGGTAAGGAAAACTGACAATATCATAGATTCTAACCAGACCGCTGGTGCAGGGCATAACTTAAAGACTGACAGTGCCAGGCATTTATAAGCAACTAGCTTTGGCAACCAGAGGCGATGAATCTGCCCTCTTGGTTTCAAGTTTCATTACTTGAGGAATGTGGAAGAAGAGGAGTTGTATAATTTGAGGGGTGACCTTAAGTCACTTCCAGTTCTAAAATTTAATACAGGTTCTTTCCCCGTCAAAGCACATATTTTGATATTTTTCTGTTCTAATTTCTCTTCCCCACTATTTCACTCAACAAAATTTAACTAGAAACTCAAATTGGGAGTGAAGTTAACTCAGTAGCCTCTTTAGCATCAGATGGCCTTGGGGCTCCCCGATGTATACTATAAACACTAGGTTTGTTTGCTTCCTAAAACTCTGTAGAGAAGTGGATTTCATCACCTTCCTTAGCAACACATCCTGTTTTCCACAGGTGATAGCTTTGGGTGGTAGGATTAACAACTACCAGAATCAAGAGAGATTGGTTTTTGTCCCAGATTTTTACTTCTTATCCCTATGTCCCTGAGCAAGGCTGTTCTGCTATAAGCCACAAGTTTCTCATCTATAAAGTGGAGATAATGATAGTAGCTCTCTCCCTGCCTCAGAGGGCCACTGGGAGGATGAAATGAAGTGATGTGGGTATAAAAACACTTGGTAAATGGTAAGAAGCTAGAAAGAAATAAGGAATCAATTAAATTATCATTATGTCTAATAACCACAAACCTCTGTCTAAAAAAAAGCCAGTGACTTTAAACTCATTCATTCATTCACTGTGTACCAGACTTTGTTCTAGGCTCTGGGCCTATACTGAAGAACAAAATATCTGTCCCTGGTCATATAGCATACATTTTAAAAGAGGATACAGTCAAAATTAATCACCAAAGTGTCAGGTAGTAATAAGATAAACACATGAGAGTAGAGATTGGTTGGGAGTGGGGAAATATTACTTTAGATAGAGTAGTCATAGAAAGGCCTCTATAATAAGAAGTCACATAAGCCGTGGCCTGAATGAATTGAGAGAGCAAGCCATGGAACTCTCTGGGAAAAGAATATTCCTGGCAGATGAAGAAGACCCTCAGATGGGAACTTTGGTGTGTTCCAAAAACCTCTAGGAGGCCTACCTATGTTGCTGAGACGTATCTGTGATTTTAAAACTGCTGAACTTTGGGTAAAAACAGTAGGAATCTCTAGCTTAGACAATTATACCATCAATGAGCTTAAAATTCTAGTAAGGTTTTTAGTACCCCAATCATGAATATGAGCATACCTCCAAAGATTACCAAATATCCAAGGAAGACCTCTAACATAAAAGGGAGAAACCAAAACAAATGTGAAAAAAAGGACACCTGGAAAACACAGACTAGATAGGAAGAAGAAAACATCAAAAGAAAGCCTATGATTCACCTCCTCATAAGCAAAGATACCGACTCTGGAAGTAAGAATAGGTTGCTATAATTTTTAAAAAAATAAAAATAAAAGAGCTTTTGGAAATTAAACTTGAGAACAGAAACGAAAATTTCAATAGACTGACTGAAAGATGAAGTTGAAGAAGTCTCCCAAAAATCAGTCCAGGAAGTCCAAAATCTAAATAACAGGAGTTCCAGAAAGAGAAAACAAAGAAAACAGAAGAGAAAAAATCATCAATTAAATAATTCAAGCATATTTCCTAGAACTGAAGGCTTGAGTTTCCAGGTTGAAAGAGCCCACAAAGCTCCTTGCACAATAAATAGATAAATATAGGGATATAATTAAGAAATTTCAAAGCAATGGTGACAAAGAAGATGCTATAAGCTTCCCAAGAGAAAAAAAAATAGGTCAGATATAAAGAAGTAGGAATAAAATGGCTTTGGACTTCGTCAATGTGAAGCCAGATGACAAAAGTGAAATTTTTCCAAATTCTGATGGAAAATTATTTTCAACCTAGAATTCCATACTTAGCCAAAGTATCAATCAAATGTGAGGGCAGAATAGAGACACCCCATTTTGAGACCTGAAAGATATTAAATATTTACTTTCTCAAAGCTACTGGAGGATGAGCTCCACCAAACTGCAAAAGCAAGCTAAAAATGAGGAAGGCACGGGCCGGCCCTGTAGCATAGTGGTGAAGTTCGCACACTCCACTTCAGCGCCCCGGGATTCATGGGTTTGGATCCTGGGCGCAGACCAACGCACCACTTATCAAGCCATGCTGTGGCAGGCATCCCACATATGAAGTAGAGGAAGATGGGCACAGATGTTAGCCCAGGGCCAATCTTCCTCAGCAAAAGGAGGAGGATTGGCAACAGATGTTAGCTCAGGGCTAATCTTCCTCACAAAAAAAAAAAGAAAAGAAAAGAAAAATGAGGAAGGCATGGCATAGAGAAAATAGGAACGTGAACCCAGAAATGCAAAGGGGGGATTGCCAAGACAATGGTCAAGGGAGATCCCTTCAGAATGACAGCTGTTAATTACAAGTACTTCAGACTTACTTGATTTTTTAATCTAATACTTGGGTAAAAATAATAATTTTTAGGTGAATATTCTTAATTACCATCCCCTGGAGGTAATTATTGTTACCATTTGGTGTTTAGCCTTTCAGCGACGATCTGAGTGTGGTAAACCCAGATCTTTACATGTCTTTATTTTGACCTCATACTTGAATGCTAGTTTGATTAGGTATAGAATTCTTGGATCTACATAATTTTCCTCATAGCTCTGAAAATATTGCTCCTTTGTCCACTATTGCTAATGAAAAACATTAGCTGTATATTCTCTTCAAAAGCTTTGAAGATCTTTCTCTTTATTCTTGGGTCTCTTTTCAATCACCCGACTTAATAATTGGTAAGCCCTTTCATCTGAAGACTCATGCCCTTCCTTAGCTGAGGAATTTTTCTTCTATTATTCCTTTGATTATTTTTTCCACTCTAGTGCTTCGGTTCTGTAATTCTTCTTGAATCTCCTTAATTAACCCCTTGTGTCTCTTATTCTCATATTTTCCATCTGTTTTTATATTTTGTATCATTAATTCACTCATATGTATTTGCTTTTTAATCTTTGTGAATTTATTTCTTTAATCATATTTTTAATTTCTAAGAATTCTTTTATATCCTCTGCTCTAATAGCAGTGTGTTTTTATGGATGCAACATCTATAGAACCTCTCTGAACACATTAGATTTTTTTAAAAAAAATCTCTTTCCTGAATTATCTATTTCCTCTGAGGCCAGTTTTATTTCCTTATCTTAGTTCTTCTCTTTAAGGCTTTGTTTCCCTCAAGTGTTTAGAGATCCTTGGCTAGCTGTTCATATTTATAAGTGAAGGACTAGATTGATTGGTGTATGTAATTAGCAAGAGTTTCTTCTGTAGTTGTGTAAGTCTGTTTCTCCACTCTAAATGGAAGGTCTGAAGCAGTCTGGATGGGAGTTATGGAGATGAGATTACTGGCAAGCATCACTTTAGGGTGTGATGGCATGGAAAAGCATGTAGGGTAGAGATTCTTCTCTTCCCAGTTATCAAAAGTATGAGAAATTTACTCTTGGGATGGAGAAATTTAATGTGTTTTCTTCCATTGCAGAGCTACTCTTCCTTGTTCCCCTTCTTTACATTTGTTGTAGAGATCTGTAGTTAACTCAGGTTCTGCTCTGCTTCTCTCTCAGGCCCCTCTACCCACACCAGGAATTCTCCTCAAGTAGGCAGTTTACTTTCCTTAGAAAATTATCTGGTTTAAGCTTAGAATCAAAGTTCTGCTACTTTTCTGTTCACTGTAAGATGGAGACTGTCTCTGCAGTTTCAAATGCAGAATTTTAATTAATTTACCCTTGAAGATGACCCAGGACTCTTTCCTGCTTCTTATATATATTCTCTCAGCCCATTTTCTCTGGAACTACTCTTATCTTCCTAGGAGTTTTCTCTTCCACATGCTTTAAGCTGTGGTTTCTTCTGCTCTAATTAATCTTCTTTCTTTCTTCCATGAATTCCTGACAATGGTCCATTTATGTCCTGTTTTTGTTTTGGAGCACTGTTTTGAATTTGTTTTTTAACATATCTTTTCTGAAATTAAGAAATTTGGGATAGCAAGAGAGACACATGAATTCATTCCACTACCCTGACGCAATTTCCAGAGGAATCCTTCTAAGATGTTAGTTTAGACTAAAATGCACATCCAATGATATCAATCTCCTATATTAAATATTTCCTTAGTTCCAGCACAAAGTCCAAGTTCTTTGGCCTGACATGATGCGTCCTTAATCTGGCTTTTGTTCATGCTACTTCAGACGAGAAAGCATTGCCCTTTTCTTGGCCTGGTATCATTACTTGTGTTTACCTGACACTATATTTTAAATCCTTGTTTACGTATTCTGATTCCTCACTAAATTATGAGATCAAGAGCAAAGACCTTACCCGCCCTTGACTCCCCAGCACCCAAAGAGCCTACCACATAGTAGGTGTTCATTTTATAAACAAGAATTCAGGCACTAAAATGCCACAGAATCTGAGAGCCAAAGCTCAGACCAATGAGCCACAAATAATAGAATTTTAGAGCAAGAAGGAACCTTAAAGATCATGTTTGTTAAATGAACAAATCGTTAGGACCCAACAACTCTGTGCAAACTTCTCTGTACTACCACGCAGAATAAATCACTCCATCAAATCTGACCTCTACTGTACATTATTTATACCTCTCTTGTAGCCCTTATTCCTCTAGTCTGTCTTTAATTTTTTCCTTAAGGACTAAGATAGTGCATATTTATTTTTGTATCACCAACACCTGGGCACAAAGAAGGTGCTAAGTAAGTATTTATGGTATGAACGAATAAATGAATACTCAGGAGAACTGAATTTTGTACTGGTTTCTACTACTAACTCATTCAAGGATAGGGAGCAAATCACTTAATCTCTCTGAGTCTCAATTTCTTAACTTGTATCATAGAGATAACAATCTCATTCAATAATTTCACAAATCAAGTGGAATAATCTGTATGAAACCAAATGGAAAATAATGACATGCTACCACAATACAAATCATATCCCACATGTAAAACTAGTAAGGAAATATAGAGTACTGAGCCACAGGAACAAATGCTCTGAACTGGGGGAGAAAATGTCCTTGACGGCCTGAGTGGTTTTAGCTATAGATACTACACCAGTACAGGTTTTTACCAAGCAGGTGTCATCCTCTCTGCCATATGGCATGAGCCCCAGGGCTCCTCCTCCTCATTAACAAACAACACAGCTATAGTTTTACTGCAGTCTCCTTTATAAGACCCCTCTGACATCTTCTTTCTCAGTTCCCTGCCACAGTGAAAAGAATCCTGGACTAGGACTCAGAAGACCCTAGTTTTAATCTGGTTCTACCACAATAGCTAATGATAAGTCTTCAGGAAAGTCTGTTTTCCTGTCTACGAAATGGGGATGATAATACTTTCTTCACAAGGTAATTATGCTAACATTTATAAAGTTATTAGCACAGTGCCTGGCACATATTAGCCACTCAATAAATGATAGCTGTCACTCCTCCTATAAAAGCATAAAGACATTTGAGCCACAAAGCACAGCTCAGCTTTGTTCAGGCCCCTTCTTCAATAATTTATTGTTCAGTAACAGGGAGAAACTCCCAAAGCTCTTAACATTTGCAAATTCTTCCACATCTTTTAATTACATCTCTTCCATTTGATAAAAGAATGAATCAGGGGAAAGCAATGAAAACTGGGAATCAGATACCTATTGCCATTAACCCTTCTCTATTTCAGTATTATCATCTATTAAACAAGGATAATAACCTACCTCATTAAATTCTTATGAGGATTAAAGGAAATAGTGAATAAGGACCCAGTATGCTACAAGGCACTGGACATGTGAACATTTTTTATAACTGATAAGAGTATAAATGACTCAGAGTAAGCCAATTCCCGCTGCTGGAAGCAAGGTTCAAAGTATTTTGACAGTGACTCAGTAGTGTGTTAGAACTCACTACTCTCCTGCTTAAAATTCTTCAATAGCTTCTAATTACCTTTAAGATAAAGTTAAAACTCCTACATGATCGGACCTGCCAACTATTCCTCCTCATCACCCACCTCCAGCCCCTTTACACTTCACATTCCAATCATAACAAACTACTCTCAGTTCCCTGTACAGGGATACCTTGTGAACCTCCTTGTCTTTGCACATGCTATTTATTCTCTCTCTCTGCTATTTATTCTCAGCAATTAACAAGTCAGACATAGCCCCTGGCCTCACAAAGTTTTAAGCACACTGCACTATAACTGTCTGCCTGTGCCTTCATGTTGCTCACAAGAGTGGGAGATTCTTAGGAGTTGGGACAATGTCTGATTCATCTCTGTATTGCCACTTCGCCACAAAGGACCTGGCATAGACTTGGGGCCTTGCAAACATTTAGTAAATCAATGACATAACCACTTTTGTACAAGAGACAACATCGGGTATAAAGAATAGTAGTATTCTCTTAAATATATATCACAGCTCACTATTTATGAGACCCTTTCAAACACATAAATATCTCATTTTATCTGCTCTGGAAAATAGAATTTGTAAATTGAGAGAGGCAGAGAGACCCATGAGGTCATCAAGTTTTACTTTCTAACCAATTCATCAATGATTCCTATAACATCCCTTCAAGTGACAGGGTATTCACTACAACTTTAGAGGACAAAATGAATGACCTTAAATGAACAGAGAATCTGCTCCCTTCAAAAATTAGTCCTAATCCTGGTTTTGTACACTCTACCAACCAAAGAGAGGGAATTCTCTTCTAAATTTTGGTATTTGAAAACATGTCCAGGTAAGGCAAAGTGTATCACCTTCATTTTTCTTGATGAAAAAACGGAAGCTTAGAAAGGCAAACTGGCCTTCCCAAGATTTAAACCTACAAATGAAAAACTGAGCCTAGAAGCCAGTTCTTCTGCTTCCAAGGTTAGGATTTCTAGAACATTAAAAAATTAAAGCTGGAAGGGATACCTACTGTTTATTAACTCCAATTCCTTTACCATAAAGATAGGGACTCTGAGGCCCAGGGTAGGGGAGTGACCAAGATGAGTGGTTCCCAGTCCAGGCTCTGCATCTACCATACTGCCTTGATCCCTAATCACCATACCTTCCCATATCAGAACAGAGGAAATAAAGACTTACCAAAGTGTTAGAAGAATTATAATCCTCAGCTGACTTATCTGCAAAGGAAAAAAGACAAGGGACTCAGTCAGTAAACAATTATAGTTAATCCGTTCTTGAGAGCTAAGGAAGCCTATCCAGTCAAGAACTTGCCAGGCTCAGAGAATAATAATAGTGTTACTGGTACTATGGGCCCAACACCATGCTAACCACATTATACACATTACCTCCTTTAATCTTCTACAGCTCTGAGTACTATTATTACATCTGCTTTTATAGATTTAGAAACAGGTTCAGAGAAGTTAAGTAATTCACTCAGGGTACATACAGGTTAAACAGGAGTTAAGATTTGAATCTAGGTCTAATTCTAAATACTATGCTAGAACTCTATCGACATCATCAACTATATCATCATCAGGCCTCAGTGACTAGGGAAATTTCCTGCAATCTAAGAGAAATGGAAAGAATTCCTGGCTGGCACCGTCCTGAGCCATCCATGACAAATCATGACCACAGCCTGTAGCTTCAGCTTTTAGAAAGGATCCTTCTACATCCACGTCTATACCCCACAGGAAGAGAAAAACTAAGACTTAGGAAAAGAGAGGCATTAATCTTGTCAAGCCTAATTAAAGGCAGGGTCTTGTTTCTAAGAATAGATTCAAGCCTCATCCCTCAATGAGGCAATTACCATATTTCATTGATTCTGAGATATACATTTCACACTAACATCTCTGACACAGAGATGTGTCATACAATCAAAGGCACTTCATGGTTTAATTGGCCACTTTTTTTAGTAGTATATAAAATAATAGTACATCTTACAATCATTGATATCTTAGACTTGATGAAATATGAAACATAGACCCAATGGAGATCTCAGCAAGAAAATAAGTTTAAAGACCAAGTATCATGTTTGGCTTTATTCTTTAATTCCAAAAGGTCCAAGAAGAAACTGACTTCACCAGTTCACTACCAATGGAATTAAGGGGGAGAAATATTCTACCAAATCCAACATATTCCTCACCAAGAACCAAGCCAGAGAATGTCCAAGATCCCAATTCCCCCATATAAGAAAGTACAAGGTACAGCTTCTTTGGTCCTATGACAAATCATGAACCCACAAGCTGTGACAATATGTTCTTAAAATAAACTCTGAATAGCCAGCTGTACCCTGGAGAAATCAATTCATGATATACTTTAAACACAGTTCATTTGCTTTTCTTCTTCAAAAGAATATCAGCTTAGGCAGAGCAAAGTGCAATACTATGCCTTCACTGAACCACCCCCAACCTTATGCACTGTTACTGTTTTTGAGGATTGGGTACTGTGGTAATAAATATATCTCCACCATATAAAAAACAAGTAAGCATTGCTCCTTTTAAATGTGATGTACAATTTCTATATCTCAAAATCAAAATCTACAGCACAGAACAACAGAGCAGAATGCACTTCCAATCCCTTCATTTTACAAATGAGGAAACTAAGGTTCAGAGAGGGAAAGAAACTAGTTCAAGGTTTCATAAATCAGTGGCATAGTAAGGCTAAAACCCAGAACTTTGTATTGTCAATCTAGTCTACTTTTTGCTTATCACATTAGCTACTAATTGGTACAGAAAATAAAGCGCTGAAAAAACAGAAAACTTGACAAAAAATTGGCATGGAAGACTGTGCTTGAGTTATAGACAGCAAAGGGTTTAAAGGCCCAAGTTTAAAACATACTTCCATCACATATCAGTTGAGTCACTCTGAGTAAGTCACTTAGTTTCTCTGAACCTAATTAATTTCTCTGAGTCTGTAAAATGGGGATAATAGTCCTCGCCCTGCCAACCCCCAAGGCCATCATGAGAATCAAATGAGATAATTCATATGCAAGCATTTACAAACCGAAGTAGTGTTATAATTAATAGTATGAGAAGAGGGGAAACAGGAAAATGAAAGATATGACATTAAACATAAAAATTAAAAAAATAAAGATATGCCAGGGCCAGCTGGGTGGCATAGCAGTTAAGTTTGCACGCTCCACTTCAGCAGCCCGGGGTTCACAGGTTCGGATCTTGGGCGCGGACTGACGCATCGCTTATCAAGCCACGCTATGGCGGCATCCCATATAAAGTAGAGGAAGATGGGCACGGATGTTAGCCCAGGGCCATCTTCCTTAGCAAAAAGAGGACTAGCATCGGATGTTAGCTCAGGGCTAATCTTCCTCACACACAAAAGAATAAACAAACTGTGCCAAATACATAATTTTGCCTAGAGTTGGCCCTGGTCTTCAACTTCTAGAAAACTGAAAATCCTGCACGTGCGTACATGTGTGCACGCACACACACACATGCATACACACATATATATACACACACAAGTGTGCACAAATTTATACACACAGAAGTAGATGTATGGACACATATCTATATATTCTATACATATACACTCAACGTTATTCATATATGCGTGCACAGATGTACACACAATTACCTGAATATGTATATCTATATACATTTTCATTCATGAATACTTAAGTGGACTTTAATTCCAAATATATGCAAACCCACAGAGCTATGCTTCCATAAACATATAAGGCACTTGTACACATCTACACACATGTACACATAAAAACAGAGATTCTTCCAAAGACTGCTGCTGAGGCTTTCAAAGCCAGCTTCTAATCTGATGTCTCCGTGACAAACCTCTTAAAACACAAGTTCTAATCTCCTGACTAGAAAACTTCCCCACCCAGCACCCCTCAACCCCAATTCCTCTTTGGAATGACCCAGTCCCTCAATGGGAGACGTGAGACCCAGCAGGGTCAGACGTGGGGAAGGAAATACTGCTGGGAACATGCATGACCCTCTCCTGGGCACCACCATGAAGCATGAGCAAAGCTGCAGTCTGTCATCCTCACCATCTGTGCCCTTTGATACAAGCCAGATACTTGCTGGGGAAAGCATCCTTCAAAATTAGCTAGTTCATCCTGGTTTTCACCTTCCCCAACAATATTGCCCTTTCAAAGAGACAGCATGAACACTGGAAAGAGCGCTGGACTCGGAACTAAGAGACCAGCTCTGCCCCTAATTTAGCCACGTTAGAAAGGCCTTTTGTGGCTTTAATGTCTGTAAAACAAAGGGGAACTGAAAGCGGTCTATACTGAGGATATACTTCTTGCTCTAACATTCTAAGATGCTTTATAATAGGCAAGTTTCCAGAAATGTAGGTGTTCTCATAACTTATCTAGGAAAAGAAAAATCTCTCTGCTATGGAAGGAGGTGCTCCAAATAGAGTTACTAAAGGCAAGTAGTAAACTCAAAAGGTGCAGGTGTAGGAATTGGGAGACCTGGATTCTAATCCCAATTCTGCTATTAAAAACACTCTGAAAAACACAGTCCCTTCGAGAGAGAGAGAGAGAAACTGAGAGAGTACATCTAAAGAACATTTATTATTACTGGCCTGTTTTTCATTTGACTGAGAAAAATTACTTCCTTGAGGAAGTAGGCTTGCCTACTTAAAAGATATACATTAAATGTGTTATTAAATAACTTAATGATATTAAAAGTAACGACGATAATGATAGCTACATTTGCATGGTGCTGTTTTACAATCTATGAAGAACTTGCACATCAATGAGCTCACTTATTCCTCACTACAACCTCTTGAGATAGGAATTACTATTCCCATTTTGAGGCTCAAAGAAATGAAGTGATTGTCAGAACCTAGTGAGTGTCAGAATCTAGACCTTCTACCACAGTCTATGTTCTCTCTATATAATATCATCTACTTTTAAAAAACATGCAGTTCCAGAGCAAAGACTTAAGTTTGATGCAAAAATCCATCATCTTGGTGCTTGAATTCCAAAATTCCATCTTAGTGAAAGTACCATCTCTACTCTTTCCAAACTTTCTTCCCTCACCCCACAACAATAGGCATGTGGAGCTTTTCCACCCACATGAAAACTCTTTTTTTCCTCAACTGCCTTGGACCCAATCCCCATACCTGTAAAGCTCATGTACTTCTGGCTGTTGGAAGTCTTCTTTGAGTTATAAAATTCCAGTACATCCAGAACAGCTTGTGGGTTTTTCTTCTGCTCCGACTTAGTGATATTTGATGTCTGAAGCAAACGGGCCCACTGCTCTGGCATCCCCTATAAGAGATACACACAAGGCTGTCACGTTAGGAAGGCATAGTCACAGAGGACCCTGAAGGAAAATCAGAGTTAATTCCGATATCTGCGAGCAGCTAAAGACAGGTTTAGTCATTCCTTTCTCTATACACCCTCAGAGCTCTACACAAGCCTCCTTTATAATACCTATCTCATTGCATTAGTCATTTCTTGAGATGTTTGCTCCTTCACGAGGCTGTTTCTCCTTTAGAGAAGGAAGCATGTCTGATATGTCTTTGTATCTTCAGTGCCCAGCAGAGCCTGCTGCCAAGGCGCCACTTCACAGAGGTCTATTTAAGAATGAAGATTCAAAGGTTTCCCTGGTACAATTTTGGAGATGAGGAAATATAATTTTCCTCTCATGAATATAAGAAGATCGTAATGAGGCTCTCAGGCAAAGACAGAAGCATCAGGAAGACTAGAAAGGATAGAATCTAACAGTGCACAGCCAGAACTCTGAAAGACCAAAAGTATTACTGTGACCCAGGACTTACCGTAAATTCCCCTGTGACAGCATCAAAACCAACGTGAATTGTGTGCTCAAAATCTGAAGGAAGAGAAATCTCTGGCCGTTCCTTCTCCTTCTTTTTATTTGCTGCAAGAGAAACAAGGAAACGGAAATAAAAAACAGGGACATTATTACATTTTTAAGCTTATTTAACTCTTTGCTGAGCTGTAGGCTCCTTTCAAGGCCAAGGATTGTCTACTTCACATACGTATTTACAGAGCCCAACACCAGACTTAGACTGCAGTAGATGCTCAAAGCATGATTAAAGACTTAATTTTTTGTTAAACTAAACTAAGGGAGGAGTACAAAGATCATTCATCAGAGTTAATAGTCCTGGTTCTACCACTAATGAGCCATTTGATCCAGGGCAAGTCGCTTCCTTTTTCTGAACCCTGGTTTCCCCATCTGTAAAAAGAGAGGGCTCAAACAGATGGTCTTTAA
Source organism: Ceratotherium simum simum (assembly GCF_057802395.1). NCBI lineage: Eukaryota > Metazoa > Chordata > Mammalia > Perissodactyla > Rhinocerotidae > Ceratotherium > Ceratotherium simum. The sequence goes on from NC_141906.1 coordinate 33,617,659, forward strand.
AGACTCTTCCAGTCCTGACATCCTACATTCTATGAGCTTCTATAACCTGCATCCCACTTGTTTGGTCCTTGATTACAAGCTGCTTTAAAGTTCTCTAAATTACAGAATTTTAGATTTGGAAGTTGTTTTAATAATATGAACTGCTATTGTTTTATCAGGGTCTTACCAGACAATGGTTCAAGTTCTTTACATGTATTAATTTACTTTAGCCTCACAGCAATCCGATCAGTTAGGTGCAATTATCCTTATTTTGCAGATAAAGAAACTGAAGCACAGAGATTAAATTACTTGCCCAAGGTCATATGGTTAATAGTTGGCAGCCCCCAGACCCAAACCCAGGCAGTCTGGCCCAGAACCCAAGCTCTAAACCACTATGCTATGCTGCCTCTCTAGGCTAGGAACTTAAAGGATCATTAAGTACAAATACTTGTAGTGATCCCTCTTCCAACAACGGTCTTGCATAAAGTAGATGTTCACTAAGGTCCCGCTGGCGTGGCAGAAAAAAGCTTCAATATTTAAGGAGTTGTGTGCTGAAGTACCCTTGTTAGGGGTTGAATTGTGTCCCCCCAAAATTCATATGTCCTAACTCCCAGTGCCTCAGAATGTGACCTTATTTGGAAATATTTGGATCATTGCAGATGTAATTAGTTAAGTTATGATTAGGTCATACCGGAGTAGGGTGGGCCCCTAATCCAATAAGACTAGTGTCCTTATAAAAAGGGGAAATTTGGAGGCTGGCCCAGTGGCATAGTGGCTGAGTTCGCAGGTTCGGATCCTGGGTGCAGACCTCTGCACTGCTCATCAAGCCATGCTGTGGCAGGCATCCCACATATAAAATAGAGGGAGATGGGCACGGATGCTGGCTCAGCACAAAGAGGAAGATTGGCAACAGATGTTAGCTCAGGGCTAAGCTTCCTCAAGCTACTCCCTTTACTGATGACTCCTACCTTCCCCTTCCCTTCCCTTGCTACCTCACCACACAAAGCCTTTTACTTATCCTTTTCAGGTCTCAGCTTAAAGGTCATCTCTTCTGTGAAGTCCTCCCTGATCTCTAGGTTGGGCAGTTCTTCACCCTCTCCTCTGTTCCCACAGCACCATTATAGTAATTGTCTATTTTAAGGGCTTATCTTCCCAACCAGACTGAGTTCCAAGTGCAGAGTCCATGTCCAATTCATCATGGATCCCCAATGGCTAGCACATGCCTGACACAAAATAAGTGCTCAGACAGTGAGTGAGGAAAGGAACAAATGACCAGACACCTAACTCAACCTGGCAACGAGTCTAAGGAATCTGCCTAAGACACGCAAATTCTCTCCAGGGCAGGAATAAATGTTTCATTTTTACCAGCTCTGACCTGCCTCGCACAATCCTGGTTACCCAGCCGCCATCAGTCCTGTTTTAAAACCCTGCTCTGTGGGAGCTCAGCACACAGGCCAACAGAAATTCTGAAGTCCTAATGCCTCCACAGACCCAGGATAAACTAACAAAAGGCAGCAAAATGGGGGGAAAAAATAAGCAAGTCTACAGTCCAGGCCAGTTTTGTCTCTACCACACCATATAGTCCAGGTTCTCAGCTTTCTCATCTGAACAATGGGGAAAATGGACTAGATGATCTTAAGGACACTTTCAGTTCCTACATTCTGTGAGTCTATGAAAACAGAAAGATGAGCACTCTCGAAGTTCTGTAGCTAGATTTCTTCCTGTCATGGCATCCCACAGTTTTTAATAAGTACTTCATATACATCATCTAATATAATCACCACAATCCCGAGATGCAATTTTTATTTGTAGATTAGGAAATTGAAGTACAGACTTGCCTACAGTTATTGAAGTAATTGAAATTGAAAGGTCTAGCTTCAAAGCCAAGGCCCTTTACCTTCTACTTCTTTACCTCCCCTAAAGAATTTCAAGTTGAGTCAAGAAATATACTTTGGTATAATGAAGAGAAAAAATAACATAAGAACTTACCACGTATAAGATACAATAACACACATTATTTTCCTTAATTCTTACAACCCTGTGAGATAGATTATTACTACTGTCATCTTACAGATGAGGAAACTAAAAAACAGTTAAATAATTTGCTCAAGCTCATACAGCTAGTAAGAGCTGGGATTTGAACTCAGGTCTGATTCCAAAGGTTCTTTCCTCAGTATCATAATGAGAACCATTTGCCTACATGCCAACTGCTAGGGTTTAAACTATTTAAGCACTGGGCAATTTCCCTTCCAGAAGCAGCTGCTTTGAGACAGGGAAGGCTCAGGGTTTACTAGGGCCCAAATTAAGCAGTCATTTATGACATAAGTCCACCTGTCCTACTCATAGCTAGAATGCATGGGACACACTGCAGGGCTTTGGAATTGCTTTCTGTTTCTAAATTTCCTCTGATCTAGTCACTTAAAAGATTGTAGGGAAGAACAATTATGCTATTTTTATGTTTTAGTTAGATTTTTGTTTTATATTTATATCTTATATTTTTATATATTATTTCTATTATATCTTATTAATATACTATATAATATAACATCATAGGCACGAAATGTGAAATTCAAAAGGAACTTCGGTAATGGAAACACAGAAAGAAAGTGGCTCAAAGGATGAGTAGTCTATAGAAAAGAGCCCCAGTGAAATGAAATCATCTAACACATGAACATAGAGGGTAATGCTGAAGGTGGCTCTGCTTCCAGAGGCCACTCTTCATTCTGCAACCTCTGCATATACCTCCTGTATTCCCACCTTCAAGTTTTTGCTCACTTTCTCTTCTCCTTGCTTGGAATGCTCTTCCTCTTCTTCTCCCTGTCAAACTCTCAGCCATCTTTTAAAGACTGGTTCAAGTCCCACTTATTCCAGGAAGGAGTTCCTAACCTTTCCTCCCTCTATGAATTACCAAGACACTAAGTCTGCCACATCACCACGCATTTCGTCATTTCCTGTCTTGTATGATTTCTTGCTCTTTTTGAAACTTACTTCCTTATCTAAAATGTAAGCTTCCTGAGGACCAAAATCATACCTTCTATTTATGATCATTATACTTCTGAATCTCAAGTAGGATCCAACACAGAGCTTACTTAGTTCAAGTAACCCCTTGTGTACAGCCCTTCATAAAGCCTTTTCACAGTCACTGTCTCACTGGCTCCTCACAACAACCCCAAGAACCAGACAGTATGGATTATCCCCATTTTATAGCTGAGAAGACTAAAGACAGGGAATTAAATGAAATCTGTCCGGGTGTTAAGAGTCAGAAGATGAAACCAGTATTAGCTTTGCTATTAACTCATTTTATGACCCTGGGAAAGTCACTTTCTTTCTCTTAGTTAAGTCTTCAATCTGCAGAACAGGTCAATGATCCATGCTCAGGCTATAGATGAAGGCAGATAATAAATCACCTTTCTGGAGAAAATAATACCTGAAAGAACTCATGAAGGATAAATAGGAGTTGGCCAGGAAGAGATGGAGACAGGCATTCCAGAAACAGAATAAACAAAGGCCCACAGGAGTAAACAGTCATCTTTGTCCCAGCTTTACACTTGCCTAGCAAGTCAACCAGATTTGATAAACCCTGACTAGGGAGGTACTCTGAGCTTGGAACTGAGGGAAGATGCAATGGAGAAAATAAAGCAAACTCAGGATCCCGGTGGTTCCATATTCCAAGGCCACAAACATCGGGCTCTCTGGGACTACTGCTGCTACTAGCAATTTTTTTTTATGGGGCCGGCCCCCTGGCTTAGCGGTTAAGTGCACGCGCGCTCTGCTACTGGCGGCCTGGGTTCGGATCCCGGGCGTGCACCAACGCACTGCTTCTCCGGCCATGCTGAGGCCACGTCCCACATACGGCAACTAGAAGGATGTGCAACTATGACATACAACTATCTACTGGGGCTTTGGGGGAAAAAAAGGAGGAGGATTGGCAATAGATGTTAGCTCAGAGCCAGTATTCCTCAGCAGAAAGAGGAGGATTAGCATGGATGTTAGCTCAGGGCTGATCTTCCTCACAAAAAAAAAAAAATTTTTATGGTGACTAGAAGTACGGGTCTAGAGGAATCTGATAAAACTTATTTCTACACAAAAACTTGTAAGTAAATGTTCATAGTAGCATTATTCAAAACAGTCAAAAAGTGGAAACTCAGGGGCCAGCCCCATGACCTAGTGGTTAAGTTTGGCATGCTCCGCTACAGCGGCCTAGGTTAGGTTCCCTGCTGCAGACCTACATCACTCATTAGTGGCCATGCTGTGGTGGTGACCCACATACAAAACAGAGGAAGATTGGCACAGATGTTAGCTCAAGGCTAATCTTCCTCAGGAAAAAAAAAAAGTGGAAACTCAAATGTCCCTCAACTGATGAACAGATAAATAAAATGTGGTACATCCATACAACAAAATTGTTATTCAGCCATAAACAGAAATGAAGTTCTAGGGGCCAGCCCGGTGGCACAGTGGTTGAGTTCACGCATTCCACTTCAGCAGTCCGGGGTTAGCCATTTCAGATCCTGATGAGGACCTACTCACCGCTCGTGAAGCCATGCTGGGGCAGCATCCCATATAGAAGAGCTACAACTCTACAACTGTGATGATGTGCGGCTGTGTGCTGGGGCTTTGGGAGAAAAAAGAAAGAGGAAGATTGGCAACAGGTGTTGGCACAGGGCCAATCTTCCTCAAAAGAAAAAAAAAAAAGAAAGAAATGAAGTCCTGATCCATGCTACAACATGGCTGAACCTTAAAAACATTCTAGGTGAAAGAAGCCACTCACAAAAGGCCATACACTGTATGATACCATTTCTATAAAATGTCCAGAAAAGGCAAATCCATACACAGAAGGTAGATTAGTGGTTGCCAGGGGTTGCGGGAAGAGAGAAATCATGAGTAACCACTGACACTTTTCTTTTTAGGATTTTAGGGGTTTCTTTTTTAGGATAATGAAAATGTACTGGAATTAGATAGCTGTAATGGTTATACAATCTTGTGAATATACTAAAAATCACTGAATTGTACACTTTGAGATTGTGAACTGTTTGGTATGTGAATTATATCTCAATTTCTTCTTCGTTTTTTTTTTTTTTTGGTGAGGAAGATTGTCCCTGAGCTAACATCTGTGCCAATCTTTCTCTATTTCATAAGTGGGACACCGCCACAGCATGGCCTGATGAGCGGTGTGTAGGTCCAGCCTGGGATCTGAACTCGTGAACCTGGGGCCACCACAGCAGAGCATGCAAACCTCACCACACCACAGGGCCAGCCCCTATATCTCAATTTCTTAAGAAAGTGAATGTAATTTATCATATCGACAAAATAAAGGAGGAAATGTATATAAATCAATTCAATTACTGTAGAAAAAGCATTTGCTAAAATTGGTATCCAATTGTGATTAAAACCTCTTAGCAAACTAGAATTACAAGGGAATTTACTTAATTTAATAAAAGCTAATTATCAAAAATACTAGAGCAAACATCATACTTAATGGTGAAATGTTGACAGTTTTTCCTCTGAGATTAGAAATAAGATCAAGATGTTCCCTACCACCACTTCTATGTCATCACAATACTGAAGTTATTAGCCAGTGCAATTAGGAAAGAAAAAGAAGTAAAAGAGGAAGAATTAGAAAGGAAGAAACAAAACAATCACAATTTACAGACAATATGATCATGTATGCAATCATAGAAAATTCAAATAGGAGAAAAATCTTCACTCCTCAGAGTAAAGATTTCAAAAATAGAACAGAAAGCATTAGAAAGGAAATAATTAATAAATTTGACTATACTAAAATTCTGTTGAAGATATCATGTCATGCAACCATCAAAGACACCATTAGGAGCATAAAAGAAGATATTTGCAACATATAAAAGTGACAAAAGACATTTATCTAGATAAGAACTCATGCAAATCAATAAGAAAAAATTTTTAAATGTGCAAAAGACTTGAATAGGCACTTCACAAAAAAAAAATATATCCAAATGGTCAATTAACATGAAAGTTGCTCAACCTCATTAAAGACTGACAATGCTAATGGTGACAAAAAGGTGGAGTAAGTGCAACTCTTAGGCACTGCTGGTGGGAATATAAATTGAATTATGTGTTTCAACTTTGAACCTTTGGTATTATCTACCAAAGTTCAGCATAAGTATCGCCATGATCCAGCAATTTCACTATGTATATGTACCCAACAGAAATGTATAAAGACATGCACAAAACGGTCAGAAAACATTACTCATAATAGTCTATTACCGAAATCAACCTTATGTTCATCAATAGTACAATGGAAAATATTCCTACCAGAGAATATTATACAGCAATGAAAATGAACTACAGCTGTACATAAAAACACAGATCAATCTTATAAGCAATGTTAATCAAATGATGGCAAAGAAAATATACACTGTATGATTCTGTGTACAGCAAGTTAAAAAATAGGCAAACTAATATGATGTTTATCTTTGGGAAAGAGAGAGATGTTAGTGCCTGGAAGGGAAAATGTTGGATGCTGGTTCTATCTTATTTTTTGGTCAAGGTAATGGCCATACAGGTGTGGTGAATGCGGTAATTCATTGAGCTGCACACTCCTGAAGTGTGCATTTTTCTATGCAGTGGAGGAACCTACAAGAATCCCGGTTCATGAGCTATACATGACCTTACAGAGCATTTAGTCCAATTTATTCATTTTATGGATGAGAAAAAAATTGAAGCCCAGAGGAGTTCAGGGAGTTGTCCAAGGTCACACAACAAGTAAGTGGATACATCGCAATAGGAACCAAATCCCAAACAGAATATTTTAAAGTGTTACTTCCTTAGAAAATCTTGAACACATAGTTGTTTGCTAAGCCTAACTCCTAGTATATCATATGTACATCAATGTACATGTACCTATACAATATATGTACAAGCCTAACTCCTAGCATATCGTATGTACATCATGTACACACAATGACAACAACTATATAAGTGAATTAAGAGAACATAGAAGAAAAAGAAGAGGGGAAGAAAGAAAAAGGTTAGAGTAAGAAAGAAATGAAGAATATCTGAGATTGGTCGTTTTAAGAGGCTTACCTTTTTGGCCTCAGTTTCAAATATATTATTTGTTCCAGAGGTCCAGGTCCATATCCAGAGCTTAGAATCCTGCTTCTGACATTACAGATAACTCTTGAGAACTTCTTGGGAAACCTGTCCTTGGGTCTGCTTAGTCTTCAGTGCACAAAATTATTTAATTTGGTCTTTCCATTAGCCCTGTCTAAACCAACAGGAAATATAGCCTATATGTAGGAAGAGAAAGGTATTTTACCCCAGGACCATTCTTTAATTCTATCTTGGAGGAACTCTGTTAAGAGTTGTTATTTTGTAAATCTCATAACAACTCATAAGTGTTAATCTCATAACAACTCTCATAACATCTCATACGTGTTAATCACAGATTTCAAAAGAAAACCAAGATTGCAAGCAATAAAAGCCACCAAAACTACTACCAAATCTTAACAAGACTGTAGTTTGCATAACATTTTTCACATCTTTAGTCTTATAATCATTAGCAACTCTGTGAGACAAATATTATGTACCCATATTACAGGTAAGATAACTGAGGCTAAGAAAGATAGAGTAACTTACCAAAGGTCACAAAGTCAGGGATGGGCAATGGTGATAACCTCAAGTTCTTCTTCTACATTCGCTGTGCCAACATAGCTTCTTCTATATTCACTGTGCCTTCCCCATATCATAGACTAAGTGAATATGCCAGTGGGTGATAGAATGAATGTCATTAAATGCAAATCGTTTTAAAGTAAGTTAAAAGAACTAACAAAATCAGTTCTATTAAAGGCACTAGTCTGAACCTCTCTAGGATGGGAACCTTCAAACACTACATGGTGTCTGAGGACTCAGAAGAATGAAAGAACACAGTCCAGAAGTCAACAGACAATGATTCAAATTCAGACTCCTTGCACAGCAACTATGCAGCATGTGACCTTGGGCAAGTCGTTGACTCTCTGAGCCCAAGAGTATCAGTGTTGTACAGCAGAAAGGTCCTTGAAATCAGACAGAAAGAGCTTCAACCTCAGCTCAGCTACTTCCTAACTAGATGATCTTAGGCAAGTTACTTAATCGCTATGAACCCCAGTTTACTATCTACAAAGCGAAATATTTATCTACCTGAAAGGACTGGTATATTTCACAAACATCAAAGCTCCTAATATAATGTGTAGTAACTAATAGGCGTTCAATAAATAACCACTGGGTTATTGTTGTTACTATGTTATGGTTATTACTATTGTGTTATTACTGTTTATTACTACTACTATTTTTATTATTATTATTATTTTGAGGATCAATTAAGGTAAAGAAAACGTATGTGCTTTGTAAGCTAAAGAGCTTTATAAAGATGAGTTATCATTAACATAAGAAAGTGTCAGAGTAAAATTTCCCAATCCCACTCATTAAGACAGAAAAACTGGCTGAGGACAAAGAAGAAAGAATCCTCCTGATTTCATGTAACTAGGGATCACAGGCTTGAGGAGATTAAGTGGAAAAGAAGCTTGCAATCTCACCCATCCTAATTTTAACCCTATCTTTGGCCTAGTCCATTTGGCTTCTGATAGCATGGGAAATAAGGCTGACACTGCAAAACCCCATGTTGCAGTACAGTCATCCAAGTTTCAGCACAAGTCACTGGCCTTATTTACTTTTTTAAAAGATTTATTTTTAAGAAGCATCTCTCATTGGTTCAGCTGAGCTAATCTGAACTCAAGGCAGTAAAACACTCCAAACTTGGAGAGATAAACCTGACGTAGTCCAGTTTTAAAATTAACTTTGCTAAACTCTTCCCAAGCTCGGAGAATTCCACTTGGGTTGTGGAAATGCAGCCAGAAAAGGATTCCAAACTAAATGCTTCAGGACTTCTTAGAATAAACCAAAGGCTCCAGTTCCTAACCACAGGAACCAGGCTTTCCCACATAGAATTCTGCAACTCAGCGCCACCTATTACAGGCCCTGCATTTCAGCTTCTTCCAATCATTTCTGCATTCCCCCAGGCACACACCGAAGCCATGCTGGAGCTCAGCATTAGGTAATACCCACAGACATTCTACCCATTGCCAGCTCAAATCTCGACCACTACCACAGCCCACAGAGAACTCGTCTTTCTCATCTCCCAAATCTTAGAGACCCAAAACTACACCTCTGGAAATTCTGGCTCCAAAAGTCTGGGTGGGAGCCAGGCGTCTGTCTTTTTTAAAAGCACCATGACTGAGTCAGATGTGTAATCTGGGTTGAGAACAACTAACAGAGATAGTACATCATGATGTAACAGATACTTTAGGAAGACTCAGTTCCACACTCATCCCTGCCACTTTTCAGCCGTGAAACCTTGAGCAACTTACTTTTCTCTAATACGCTTCAGCCTCTCCAACTGAAAACAAGTTGTTGTAGGTATCACATAAAACAAGCAATGAGGTTTCCTTTAAAAAAAAAAAAAAAACTTCACATTTGTATGCTGTTTTACAGTTTAGAAAATGCTTTTACATCCACTAGGTCAAATAACAAAAGCCTACTAATGATATGGGGTGGACAGGAATTACGATTATTCCCACTTTGTTGTTGTTAATGCCCTTCAGTTGATTCCAACTCCTAGTGACCCTGTGCAGAGCAGAGTGGAACCCTGCCCAGTCTTTCTGCACCGCCTCTCACCTTCCAGTGCTATACCAGATAATGCTCTGCTCCTATTCATAGAGTTTTCATGGCCAGTTCTTTGGAAGTGGGTGGCCAGGTCCTTCTTCCTAGTCTGTCTTAGTCTGGAAGGAAGCTCTGCTGAAACCTGTCCACCGTGGGTGACCCTGCTGGTATTTAAAATACCAGCGGCATAGCTTTCAGCTTCACAGCAACACACAGCCACTACAATATGACAACTGACAGATGAGTGGTGTGGTTCCCTGACCCAGAAATGAACCCACGCCACTGTGGTGAGAGCACTGAATCTTCACCACTAGACCACCAATTCCCACTTTACAAATGAGGATATCAGAATTAAAATAAATAGGTAAGAGGAAAAAAAAATCCCAGAGTTAATAAATGTCAGAGGCAAGACTCAATCTAGGTTCTCTAAGTCCAGTTCTAGACCATTTCTCTATGCAGCCGGTATAAATTCTCAAATACTTTACGAAGGGCGTACCACTTCAAAGACTGCCAACACCGCTGTGTATCCTGTTAGGACTAAGTTAAGCACAAAGCAGCAGGTCAACAAATCCTTACTGGTTGAATTATAATATCAACAAGCACAAAATCAAGCTGAAAAAGGCTCCAAACAAAAGGAAAAAACCCTCACTTATTTCATTTTGATGTACACTTTAATTATAGCCATCTAGGGTCTTAAAGCAAAGGGGTGAAACTTATGTGCTCAGGGCATGTATAGAAAATCTGTAACCAAAATGAATGATGAAAGATGAAAGGATGAAAGAGAGGTTACCAGATCATTTCACAAGAACTTCTTACAACTCTATGCTTTCCATCCCTATGCTTTGAATTTACAGAGATGCAGCTCTGATCTTGAGCTATACGATTTATTTTCAGACCAGATTTGGCCTAGGGTTATTCAACAAGGATTTCCAGTAGAACATCTACAGCTTTATCACAGTACTTTACAATGGCCTAGTTTCTTTTCACCTACATATACAACCTGATCCAACTTCATCTTTATAATATCTCATTTACATAATTACAAGATTTCAAAGCTATGAGACTGTATATGTCTACTGGTTTGACTCAATTTTTCAGATGAAGGCACTGAAGTCTACAGAGAAGTAATTGACCCAAATCAGGCAGCCAATTTATGGAAGAACCAAGACTACAACCCACATACTCAAACCCCCACTTCCCCATTCAGTACATTAGATCATCCCTTCAGTTCCCAATAATGTCTGAAGGTTATGCTTCCATGTGCTGTTTCAGGTAGGATCTTCTTTTAAAAGAGTTTTATTGAAATACAATTCACATACCATACAATTCACCCATACAGTGCACACAATTCAGTGGATTTTAGTATATTCACAGAGCAGGGCAACCATCCCCACAATCAATTTTAGAACATTTTCATCAACCCAAAAAGAAACCCCATACTCAGCCATCACACCCTAATCCCATCTGCCTCCCCCGACAGCCCTAGCAACCTCTCATCTATTTTTTCTCTATGGATTTGCCTATCCTGGACATTTCATATAAACAAAATCATACAATATGTGGTCCCTTGTGACTGGCTGCTTTCACTAACATAACGTTTTTAAGGTTTACCCATGTTGTAGCACAAATTAGGACTTCTTTTTGTTACCAAATAATATTTCTCTATATGGATATACCACATTTTATTTATCCATTCATCAGCTGATGGATATTTGGGTTCTTTCCATTTTTCTGGGTATTATGAATAATACTGCTATAAACACTGATACACAGTCATGCACCGCGCATAACGACATTTCGGTCAACAATGGATCCCATATACAACAACAGTCTCTTAAGATTAGTACCAAATAGCATAGGTGTTTAGTAGGCTATACCATCTATGTTTGTGTAAATACACTCTATGATGTTCGCAAAATGATGAAATTGCCTAACGATTTCTCAAAAAGTATTCCCGTCCTTAAGCGATGCGTGACTGTACAGCTTTTCGTGTGGACATATGTTTTCATTTCTGGATCATATGGTTAACTCTATGTTTAACCTTTTGAGAAACTGCCAGACTTCTCCACAGTGGCTGTACCATTTTACATTCCCACCAGCAGTGTATGAGGGTTCCAATTTCTCCACATCCTTGCCAACGCTGGTTATTATCTGTCTTATTATTATAGCCATCCTACTGGGTGTGAAGTGGTATCTCGTTGTGCTTCTGATTTGCATTTCCCTGATGGCTAATAATTTTGAGCATCTTTTCATGTGCTTACTGGCCATTTGTATACCTTCTTCAGAGATATATCTATTCAGCTTCTTTGCCCATTTTTTAATTGGGTTGTCTTTTTATTGTTGAGTTGTAATAGTTCTTTATAGATTTTCAATACAAGGCCCTTATCAGATATATGATTTGGGAAAATTTTCTCCCATTCTGCAGGTTATCTTTTTACTTTCTTGATGGTGTCCTTTGAAGCACAAAATTTTTTAATTTTGATGATGCCTATCAGGCAGGAATCTTATCATCTTCCTAGTTTGTCAGCAAGAACAATTCCAACTTTTTAATTTTTAATTTTAAAAGTCCTCTTTACTACATAAAGAAACTTGGGCTGAAGGCCTACTTATTTACAGAGATCAGGAATAACAGTTGATAAAGCACAATATTAAAAATAAGCACACACCTCAATAGAGGGATAAACGAAGTGGCTACATAAGTGGGAGAAGCTTCCAGGGCAGAGTAACACCACCTAGATCATAGCCCCTGTACCTAGGAAGTTGGCAGCTGCTATATAAATGAATTAACCAGAAAATGCAAGTTAAGCAACTTACCCATATCTCTTCTATCTAGACCCCAAAAGAGCTCACAATGTAGGTGGAGTAGGGGAAAGGGCAAACACACAAAAAGATACAAGCCCAAAGTACTCAATAAAAGTCCTCAATGGTTCTCATTTCAGTTATTCAACAGTCATTTCCTATACATAAGATCACTGCCTATTAGATATCTCTATGTCAGGACATCTCAAATGTAGCGTCTAAAATTATCTTTTCACCTCAAATGCAATGTGTTTAAAGTTATGATCTTCCCTGCTCTCCAACCACCAATCCTCCTGACTTGTTCCTCTTCCTGTGTTCCCTATTTGGTAAATGATACTATTATCTACCATTTCCCCTGATCTGTAGTTATGCAGTTATATATTTCTGCAACGTAAGATATTTTCTGCAGTTCACCACTGTGCTCATTATATTTGGCCTACTGTTTCAGAATCCCAATTCTGATTTTATCATGTAATCTACTAGCTATGCCTCCCAGCTTCAACAAAGGCGTAAAGAGAAAAGGACCTAACATTTGAGTACCTTCTGTGCAGAAGGTACTGTATTAGGAACTTTACAGGTAATCTTCACACAACCACCCTGTGAGACATTATCCCAGTTTTAGAGACAGGAAAATCCCAATCTTTCCTAGAAATAGTAAATTAAAATTCAAAGGAGTTAACTGACATACCTAAGGTCAGAGAGCTGGTAAGTGATGAATCAGGATTTGAACCAGGTCCACATAAATCAGAAGCTCATGATAACTATTTACAAACAGAAGCCAATTTCTTCCGCATGCCACAAGAACAAGGCCCTGCAAGCATGACTGAGAACTTTACCTCATACCACTTAAGTAAATATTTGGGGGGTCAAACAGAAGTCATCTATCCATGTGGACACCCAAACCTCTATTTCACTATCTTCTCCATAGGATCTCAGTGACTTTATCAGATACACTGTTAAAATCCTGATCATTCTTCTAGAAGTTTTATCAATAAAAAGGAAATGAGCCTGCCTAGTATGACTTATTCTTAGTGAACTCATGCTGAGTTCTGCTTCCTTTTCTCAGCTATTACTTGCCCTTCTTACTGATATTTAATCCCCAAATCTGGATGTGAGATCAGGACATATGAATAAAGAGGCAAACAAAAATCTGAAAAGAAGACATTCCAAATGAAACTAGTTTGCAAAAAAAAATTTCCAAATGAAGACATTTCCTATTTCTTATATATTTTGTGAGTTCATAAACAGTTTAAGAACTTAAAAAGTAATTAAATATATAGCTTCAGATTGTCCAAAATCTAGCAAGGGCATAATTACTTTCTTAGAATGCTGCTCAGATAAGGTTAATAGGGTATAAAAATGAGTCTATTTTCCATTTGACTTCAGCCACTCTAGGAAAGAAAGACAAGGGAAATATTTAATGGTGGGGGGAAAAAAGTATTAAAGGAAAATTAAGTCAAGGAAAGGACAGATCTTTTACCCAGGTTACAAAAAAGAATTTTTTTTAAGTATACAAATGATGAGAAAGAAATGAAATACTGTACTTTTATCTCCAGGTAAGATGGATCGGTAAAATCGGTCCTTCTTTTTCTTCTCCTCTGGATTTGGAGGCAGAGGTTTGGAACCGTGGTTTAGGGTTCCAGCATCTTTGCTGCCAGCTCCAATCATAGTGCTGGTATTTCTCATCGGAGGGGCTGGGGGTTTGTCTTGAATGTCTAGGCCGTTATTTGACATTGTCACCACCACCAGCAGCTACTGGAATCAGAAAGAAGAACATAACTCTTTTATTGTTTTTGAGCAAAAGGAAATACATATTGAAAAATTTTAAAGAATCCAAATTATATAACTGTTCCTCTAGGGCCCAGCTCAAGTCCATGCACTGCACACCATGACTAGTGCTATCTTATTTAGTCAACAGTACTCAAAGATGTAATACCTACTCTGTGCCAAGTGCTGCTGAAAATTCACAAAGTTCTTATTTTTCTCTGCATTTCCCTATAGAAGGCATTGGAGAGCACAGAAAACCACCATGATATAGTCTAAAAGACAGAAATTTGGCCCAGCTAAACTAAGTATGAATCCCAGTCCCACTTAGCTTTAGAGAAATTCCTTAATTTGGGTTGAATTTATTCATGTACATTGGGTGCTGTTTATTGGGTTCCATTTATTCATTCACACGAAGATTTAAACTGCTAATAGTATTCTCCATAGTGAGTTCTCTGCCAACCTCTAATTTTATAACCTTAGGAAAATCACATTCCCTATCTGGAATGGACTGTATCACTAGATCAAAGGGTCAGTAAAGCTGACAGTTTTGTAAACAGTTTTATTGGAACATGGCCACACCCATTTATTTACATATTGTCTATGGCTTCTTTCACGTTTCAATGGCAGAGTTGAGTAGCTACAATAGAAACTGTATGCCCACAAACCTAAAATATTTACTATCTGGTCCTTTATAGGAAAAGTTTGCTGACCTCTGGCCTATATCATCTCTCCAGTATCTCCTTCCTCAAAAATTTGACCTTGTTCTAAATATATCATAGTCAACGCAGTAACCGTCCTGTCCTATATGATGTTGAATTTATCGGCAATCTCCCATGCTTCCAAGAAATAGAAGGAATAAAACCTAAAAGAAAGGGAAAAAAATCCCTACGACACGGTACCAATAATTCTAATGAAGATAGATGTTATTACGTTAAATAAGTAAGTGTCCTTGACAAAGGATAGACATGAATGTATCCAGAGTTAATAAAGCTTCTCATTATTCTCCCATGTTACAATGGAAATTATACCTTTCACCATGACTACTTAGAATGTAAGCTCCTTGGAGTCAAACACAACAGTGCTTTAGAGACTAAAGTTTCTAATTTAAAAAGACAAAAACCAGCATAATAATCACCAAAAGCTTTTTAGAAATATAGATGCCCTGGTGTGACTCCCATAAATTTTGATTTAGTATGGCTAGGTTAAGGCCAAAATTCTGTAATTTTAAAAATTATGATCCTAATGCCAGCCAGATTTGAATACCACTGCTTTAGATGTCAATTGCTTAAAAGCTACGAACAAAATCTATAGGAGTCTTTTTTAATACTTTCTAATAAGCGCAGAACTAAATGATCCCCTGCATCCATTTTTTCCCTCAATTCTTTCTCCACATGCCATTAGTAATCTTAAAACACTCCACTCCTCCACTTAAAACCCTTCATTGACACCCCAGAATATAAGCTAGTTCCTTAGCTTGCTTTTGAAGGTCCTCCCATTACTTAACCTACACCACCAATCCGCCTCATTTCCCACCACTACCAGTCTCTCTAATTCCCCTTACATTCTAGCCACACCCAACTTCAACTTCTTCAAACATACCACAGCTTTCACACTTCATTCCTTTGCACATGCTATTCCCTCTGCTTAGAATGCCAATTTCCCTATCCTCAAACTGTGAATTCACTCATGCTTCAACTGTTACTTCTTCCATGAAGCCCTTTGGAAATGTTCTCGCCTCCAAGAAGTTAGGTGTCCCCTCCTCTAGACTCTCAAGGCAATGGGTTTACTTCCAGGTTATCACATTTATTTTTACTATGTTATAACTGTCTTCACCAGAAGCTAGAATGTTCCCCCCAAGTTTGGGCCTGATTTTGTCACCTTTACAATCCAAAAGTACCTAGTATAGAATCTGACTCACAGTGGATTCAATAAATATTTTAATTAATGAAAAGTTTGCACAGGGATATATATCTTGCCTTTAAAGAGTTTATTACAGACGAAATTTTAAGGCCCTTCATAATCTAATATCAACCTGCCTTACAAACTAGGTCACCAAACCTGGACACAGCCTACATTCAAATTATACCTCAGAAATCTCTGTTCTCTTGAATTTGCCAAGTAGTCTCTTACCCTCCTCCTGACCCCCTAATGCTTCTTGTCAACGATTTCTCCCTCCTCTGCCTGATAAAAGTCGTACTCATCTTCCAAGGTCAAATTCCAACTTCATCCCTTTGTATAATTCATCCTGAAATACCTCTGGCAAACCAACTGCTCCTTCCTTCTCTTTTTGAAGAAAAGAAATCCATTAAGCAAGGACAATCTGATTAATCTAGATTAACTCTCTGGGTGGTGTCCTTTTTACCCATTTCTTCCAGTTTCACTTTGCAGATTTGCCTTTGCTTTCCCTCCCAGCCCCAACTCAAATCTCTCAGCTCCCCCAAAGGGAATTTCTACTGGCTCAGTTCTCAAGTGTACCTTCCCACTCTGGACTGCCAGTTCCAAAATTACACTCCCTGCAGCCACCTGATATCCTAAGCAGGCCCTTCCTTGCCTCTTAGGTCCTTCAGCCAATAGCTTCATTAAACGTAACTCCCTCTCAGGACCACAGCCCAGGATTGTGCCAAGAAAGGCTTCATCAACCTTTCTGATACAGGCTTTTCTTCATTTCTCAGTTCTTTCACTATGCCTAGAGAATTCTCTGTGGTAGATCTCCACTTTTAAAAAGATTCCAAATTACTTAAAACCTAAAATCTGTTGTTGGAATACAATGTTTGAATCCTCGGTGCCACATTCCAGCCTAGGTTATTCAGCCTATGCTTGAAAACCTCTAGTGATAGGAAACTCGCAGGCTCAAAAGTCAGCCTATTCTATCTTTGGTCACCTCACTTAGAGTTCTCACTTATAGTGAGAACTATAGTTCTATCTATCTCACACTGCATTGCAATTGCTTGTTTACACATTTGCCTCCCCGTACACTCCCCTCCCCTGCCAGACTTAGACTATGAACTCCTCAAGAACAAAGTTCAGTCTTATTTATTTCATAATCCCCAACACCAGGCCTGGCATCGAACAGGTAATCAATAAAATAGATGTGTTGAACAAATGAACAAATAAATGAATAAAGAAACAAAAACTACTTCCATTTGTTAGTCCTAAATCCTTTCTCTTAGGGCTATTCAGAAAAGTCTATTGCTTCTTCCCCAGACAGAACTTTAGATACTTGAAATCATCTTTCAAGACCCTCCAAATCTATTTTCTCAATGCTAAACATTGCTAGTACCTTCAACTACACTCACAGAACACAATTTTGTGCCCTCTTGATCCTTCCCTCTGAACTTACTTAGACTTAGTGTTTCTATACTACTTTCCAGTTTCCCTGCAGCCCTCCAACCAGTCTTTTCTATGGTTTCTCCACAAGTCTTTACTCTCTTTACACTTCACAGATGCCCTCACTGGTCATTTTATCCATCTATACTCAGCACAATAATTAGCACATTTTAAAACCTACACTATTTTAAACTTTGTTTATAGGAAAACAAATCCAAAACATCAATCCTGAGAGGGGAAAGAAGAAACACACTCAACTCTTAAATAAGAAGACTAAACACATTTTAAATCTAACAGTCTCTGCAGGCCAAAGATTTGGGAGGATGACAAACCAACACTTTTTGACATGCTGTGGTATAAAGCTAGGCCCAAAGCCAACTTGTAGAACGATAGTTCAGATGGTACCCCTCTATCCATCCTAGACAACAAACTTATACAACAGACAGAGAGAAAGACAGATTGACCACATTGTACCAATGCTCCAGAGGCTCAGGGAGCCTAATAATTTATGAGCAACTAATTATATGAAGTATTAATTATGAATCAACTGAATGGCTCTATAATAAATGCAGGGTCACTGTGAGGTTTCAAAAGGGCCACTGGTAGGGCAATATAATGAAAAGATGACTAGAGTTAAAACTAGAAAACCTGAGTGTAGGTTCTGGTTCTGCTATTTACTAGCTATGTGCCTTCTAGAAGTCCCTTCATCTATGAGCTGCAACGTGTTGTTTCCCAATACTCAGTCTCAGGATAAATACTGGCCAAGACGCAACCAAGGAAGGGAAGCGGTTTGTGTCTTTCTTGCTATAAAAAGCATAAAGCATGCTGTAAAAAGCATAAAGATACAGTGCTAGAGTAGAAAGAAGGGAAAGAAAACACTTTTCAAGCAGCCACTATGTGTAAGGTACTTTACATAATTAATGAAACTGGATAGTGATTCAGGGAAGTAGTGTGCTCACCAACAACTACTTCTTTCCACTTTATCACCTCTGGATTCCACAGCCACTAGTATAAAACAGAGCCAAGATAATCAAAGATTTTAAGACACACATAACATCAAAGCTAGAATCAACCTTAGAGGTCATCTAATCTGACGCCCTCATATTAACCCTCTCATATAACAGTAGGAATATTGAGGCCCAAAAAGCAGAAGAAAATTGCCTAAGATCACACAGCAATTTAAAGGTGGGGATTAGAACCCATCTCTTCAGATTCTCTGCCAAAGCATTTTCCAACCATACTTGAGGTAATTCTAGCCCTTTTGTACCTTCACTGACCTGAATTCTGCTGCTTCTGATTTACATTAAGGTCAATCAAATCTAGCCAATGGCAAATATAGAAATATATAAACATGTTTGGGCTGAACTTGACTGGTATTTACTACATGTCTGCCATGAGCTAAGTATCAGAAAAGATAAATAAATTCTTGGTCCTCAAAGCAGCAATGTGAAAGTTATGTACATCTTTTGCTGTAGCTGTAGGTTCTTCATTCAAGTACAATTCAAATCAAATTTTTACTGACTATTTACATGTAAGGTGCTATGCTAGAAACCAGGGATATAGAGATAAATAAATGAATAAGACATGATCCAGACTCTAGAGGTTCTCATCGTTTAGTAAGCAAGATACACAGGACCTAGAAAACTACAATGACGGGGCCGGCCCGGTGGCGCAAGCGGTTAAGTGCGCACGCTCCGCTGCGGCGGCCCGGGGTTCGCTGGTTCGGATCCCGGGCGCGCACCGACGCACTGCTTGGCAAGCCATGCTGTGGCGGCGTCCCATATAAAGTGGAGGAAGATGGGCACAGATGTTAGCCCAGGGCCGTCTTCCTCAGCAAAAAAAAAAAAAAAAGAGGAGGATTGGCGGATGTTAGCACAGGGCTGATCTCCTCACAAAAAAAAAAAAAAAACTACAATGACAATGCCAGGCCAATTGTGAACAGTGTTGTAGAACAGTACTAGCAGTAAAATGCTAGAAGACACAGAAAGGAAAGACTATATTGAATTGAGGTGATCAATGAGGCTTCATAGAAGAGGTGGTATTAAGAGTAGGAGCTTAAAGAATAACTAGGTCAGACTAGTGGTTTTTAACTTTAAAATATTAGAATTCAGTATGTGCTTTTTAAAACACCAGCTGAGGTACTTAGGGGGAAGTGTACTAATATCTGCTATTTACTTTGAAATGTATTTAAAAAAAATAAGATAGATTAATGGATGAACACAGGGATGTGATATAATATACATGTCAATATACAATGGATGTGATAAAGCAAGTATATGAAAATGTCAATGGTAGAAAAATCTAGGTAGTAGTTACATAGGTATTCAGTATAAAATTCCTTCAACTTTCCTGTACATTTGAAAATTTTCCTAATAAAAAGTTGGGGGGAAAATACCAACACTGGAGCTCTGATTTAACAGTCTGGGATACGCCCAGGCACTGGTATAGTACCTGGACCAAAAAAACAGACAATAAATAAATGAATGATTTTGATGGAGAACAATGATAGCAAATGCATTCCAGATAATAGGAATAATATAAATGTGAGAGCACAGTGTGATAGAATGCAAAGTGAAGATGAAAAAGAAGGACACAGTGGGGGCCGGCCCGGTGGCACAAGTGGTTAAGTGCGTGCGCTCTGCTGCAGCGGCCCGGGGTTTGCCGGCTCGGATCCCGAGCGCGCACCCACACACCAATGCACCACTTGTCAAGCCATGCAGTGGCGGTATCCCATATAAAGTAGAGGAAGATGGGCATGGATGTTAGCCCAGGGCCAGTCTTCCTCAGCAAAAAAAGAGGAGGATTGGCAGATGTTAGCTCAGGGCTGATCTTCCTCACAAAAAAAAAAAACAAAAAAAAAAGTAGGACACAGCAATCACTACAGGGCCCCTTATGTTCTGCAACACATACAGCACTAGTCAGAAAAACGGTCTCTTCTACGTAGTTCTAGATCTGCACAATGAATGTCCCATGTTAAAAATAGAAGATGACACTGTTGATTAAAAAAGGCTGCGGAGAGATGACAATGAGAAACGAAGTGTTGCCTGGAGGAGGGGACCAGCTGCTATCCGTCTGCACTGGGGATTCTGCGATGCCTTGAGCTCACACAATGGGACTTGGAGTTTAGGAAAGTCCTCTAAATTGCCTAACAGAGTTGCTAAAATTGTAAAAAGAGTTTCCCCAGAGAACCTCCTGGACAAACCATCTTTACAAACAGGATTTCGCAATCATTTGGGGCTGCTATTTTAATAACCACTAATATTGGTTCACACTTTGGAGTTTATAGAAAACCTGGAAATCTATTTGGTTGGTATCAATTTTGTCATTCATTCACGCAAATATTTATTCATCATCTACTGTTTGCCAGGCTGTGCTAGGTGTGGGGATAAAACAGCAATTCAGAAGAAGCAAAATCTCAGTGATGTTGTCAGTCACCCAGGGTCACATAGCTAATGGGCAGCAGAGGCAGGGACCTGAAATGAAGTCCGCGTGAATGTAGGACCACCTCTCTTTCTACTCCAACACACCTCACTGTTCACTCTAGAGGCAAAGAAATGGACTAGATAACCTCTAATAATCCTTCAGGCCACTATTTAAAATGAAGGAGGGAAAGGAAGAAGATGAAATAAAACCTATTCCATATATTAATCACATTTCTCAGTTCCAACAACTCAGAGCAGCTGAGACTAGCCTGACCAACACTCCACCCAGGACTGGAGAGTACTGCATGCCCTTGACACCTCGTTATGAGAATTTGACCTTTAATTAAATTGTGCCAGGAGGTTTTCTTTGGCAGTGGCCTGGAATGCTGCAGTCTTGAATTTGCTGAGGGATGTCCTTCTGACACGTCAAAGACACTCCCACTATGCAAGCTCCAGCCACTTGCTCTGGTCTAGCAACCAGAAAGCAACTGCTGAGGTAGCAGGGAGGAAAACTGGAGGCTGTTTCTCGGCTATTAGGAAAGCTACTTTAATTTCTAACCCTTGGTTTCCTCTTTTTTAAAATACAAATAAGACTGTCTACTTTATAGAGTTATCATAAGATTTAAAAAGCATATATAAAAGCACCCAGCATGCTGCCTGGCACAAAATATATGCCCAATAAATATTTGTTTCCATCATCCACTCATCTTTCCAGTTTCATCTCTACTATACTCTAAACTTGTCATTCCAACTCAATATGCTTTCATGCCCCTGCCTTCGTCCACACTGTTCCCCCTGCCTAAAATGTCCCAACTTGTCTGCCAAGCAAACTCTTACTCATTCTTCAAGATCCAGTTTGACTCACTTCCTCTATGAAACCTTCACAGAAGCTCCCCTACTTTTGCCTTTCCCCCAAATTTAATAACCATTTTATACATACTTCTATGCCGCAATTTCCATATTTCATCACATCAACTTCACCAGACCATGAACAACTCAAGAGACAAAACTGAGTCTGATTAATCTCTATGTCCCCGAGTCCCACCCAGCACAGACTTGGCACACACCAGGTAATTAGTAAAGGTTCATCAATTAAGGCAGACTGGTTTAGAGAAAAAAACAAGGGGCTTAAAGGATCTTGAAAAATCAGACAGTTCCAAACCTTTATTTTATAGTTGGGAACCTAAAACCCATAGGGGTATGCAATTTACTTAAGATCACTCAACGAAATCATGGGAAGGGCACCACTAGCCTCTGATTATTCTAATTCTCTTAAAACACTCTTTCTACACTAATTATAATTTGAGACAGAATGAACAGGGGGCTATATCAAGGAGGAAAGTTTCCTGCAATTCGAGAGGTATAAGAGGCAGCAAAGTGAAATGGAAAAGGCAGAAAAATTTGGTGCCAGAGACTTAAGTTCACTTAGGCTGGCCCTGTACCTTCACCCTCTCCTTCCCCCACCAATCATACCTACACATCTTCCTCACTCCTACCACCTCTGCAGATAGTCACTAGAGTTACTTGCAAAAACCAGTACCAAAGGTCTTATATAATCCTCTCCCTACCATCTTGGGAAATTCCTGACCTGCATCCCCAGTTGAGCTATTCCCAGCCAGTTAAGGGAAAAAATCAAATTTAAGCTTCAAACCTCTAGACCTCCCAATGGATGGTCTGAAGTGAGCAAATCATCACTAAAACCTGAGGCCCGTACAATCTGAGAGCTGGAAGAAATCGATAAGGCCATCTGGTTCAACCTCCCAAGAAACAGTGGAATCTATTCTGCTATCTCCTAGATAAATAACCTTCCGGTCAATCTCTACCTGAACAAATCCTGTGATTTCCCACACTGCTACATGCTACCCCAAAGGAACATTTTCTCTTGGAAGTGTTAAGAAGCACAGCATGAAAACAGACTGCCTTCTCTCCTCTAAAAGATAATCAGGACTAAGCCAATCAAGCTTCCAGTGTCCATTTACTTCAGTCATCCTTGATCACCTAAACTCTCATCTTCAACCTTTTCTGTATGTCCTCTAACCTGACCAAATTCCTCACCCCTTTCCTGATTCTCGAGCCCTTCCACTATTTCCTTTGCAACTTCCCATTTGTCATGGGCTAACTCCCCTTGCCTCCTTGCCTTAAAAGAAACCTGGCTATCACCTGAAGAAAAGACTTTTCTAGCAGCCCTCTCAACTGGAGGCTGTGTTCTTGCTCACACCCAACCTATCAGTGTTGTCCTTAATTATCAGTGCCAATTTCCAAACTATTTCTTTCTCTTACTCTTGTAAAAACCTCTATTCCTTTGAGTAGCCTCCACTGGCTGCTATCACACTTCCTTGCTGTCTAAATTTATTTATTTATTTTTCCCCCCAAAGCTCCAGTAGATAGTTGTATGTCATAGCTGCACATCCTTCTAGTTGCTGTACGTGGGATGCAGCCTCAGCACGGCCGAGAAGTGGTGCATTGGTGTGCGCCCGGGATCTGAACCCAGGCCGCCAGCAGCAGACCGCGCGCACCTAGCCGCCAAGCCACGGGGCCGGCCCTCCTTGCTGTCTAATACCTACTTCCCGGTCACCCCACTCAAAAGCTTTAGTTCCTAGATCAGTCTTCTTCTGTACCCCTCCAGTTATCATTCTACGTGAATTCAACAGCTACAATGATGACCTTCCAACACTTGGGCCACTTCATTTGTTGACCTCCAGTCCAAGTTAGCTAATACGCCCATGATCACACCCTGGACCTTATCACTAAAACGTGCATTGACTCCCATATCTGGAATGAATCAGATATAATCCAAAACCAACCTCCTATCCATGCAGCTCACTTGTTCAAGAACTTCCACTACAATTACTACATTTCATGTTGAGCTTCAATCCACTATCCATTAGTCTCCCCTGCCTTCACTTCTCTTTTTCCCTAACCATAGTCCATCAAAATCACTCAAACATCAAAAACCATCAACCCTGTAAAACTCAACAACAAAAAACCAAACAACCCAATTCAAACACAGGCAAAGGACTTGCATACACATTTCTCCAAAGAAGATATACAAATGGCCAATAAGCAAATGAAAAGATGCTCAACATCACTAATCATTAGGGAGATGCAAGTCAAAACTACAATGAGATACCACCTCACACCCATTAGGATGGCTACTATCAAAAAAACAGAAAACAACAAGTGTTGGTGAGGATGTGGAAATATTGGAACCCTTGTGCACTGCTGATGGGAATGTAAGATGGCACAGCCACTATGGAAAACAGTATAGAAGTTCCTCGAAAAATTAAAAATAGAATTACTATATGATCCAGCAATTTCACTTTTGGGTATATATACCCAAAAGAATTGAAAGCAGGGTCTTGAAGAGATATTTGTACACCCACATTCAACGCACCTTTATTCACAATAGCTAAAATGTGGAAGCAACCCAAGTGACCATCAACAGATGAATGGATAAGCAAAATGTGATATATACACACAATGGAATATGATTCAGAAAAAGGAAATTCTGCAATATGCTATACACAGATAAATCTTGAGGACATTATGTTAAGTGAAATAAGCCAACCACAAAAAAGACAAATCACGTATGATTCTACTTATAAGAAGTACTTAGAGTAGTAAAATCATAGAGACAAAAAAATATAATGGTAGTTGCCAGAGACTGGGGGGAGGGAAGAATGGGGAGTTATTGTTTAGGTATAGGTATAGGTATAGAGTTCCAGTTTTAAAAGATGAAAAGAGTTATGGGGATGGATGGTGGTGATGGCTGCACAATGTGAATGTATTTAATACCACTGAACTGTACACTCAAAAATGGTTAAGGTGGTAAATATGAGGGGAATTGGGGGGTAACAGGGATGGGGTAGTACATTAGATAAGGTGATCAGGACAGGCTTCTCTGAGGAAGAGACACTTAAGATCTGAATGAAATGAGGCAGCAAATCATAGTAGCATCTGGAAGCATTTTAAGCAGAGGGAGCAGTAAGTACAAATGTCCTAGATGAGAATATTTTGGGCATGGAGAATAGCAAAAAGGTCAGCAACACAAAAGCTGAGTGAACAAGGAGAAATGTGGTAGAAGACTGAGATTAGAGAGGATAGCCAGAGGTCAGATTATGCAGGACTTTACATGCCACAATAAATTTGGATTTTGTAGCAAGTGTGAGAAGACAATGAAGAGTTTTGAGCAGTGATGTGATTTATGTTTTAAATAGACCACTCTGGCTAATCTAGGTGAAAACTGATGGTGGCTTGAAGGGATACTAGTAGGCAGAGCAAAGTACTACAAAGAGATATATTTTGAAGGTAGAGCCAAATGGCTTAGAGATTGGATGTACGACATGAGAAAAAAGGAAAAATCAAGATGATCTCTAAATTTTTGGCCTGACAAGAGAATAGTGGGTGCATATAAACATGCTATAGTGTCTCCTATTCAAAGACACACACACGCGTGCGCACACACACAAACACCCCTCCCTTGACACCCACATCCTCCTTCAAATACAATTTCTTTCTTTCTTCCCTTTTACATATAGCAAAGCTTCTCAAAAGAACTATCTACTTACACTATCTCCACTTCCTCCCCCTTCTGTATGCCAACTAACACCCTATTTCACTAAAAGTAGTCTTGTCAAGATTACTAATCATCTCCATGTTGCCAAATCAAATGGTCACTATTCTGTTCTCACCTTATTCAAACTCTCAGCAGCATTCAGCATAACTGACCTCCCTCTCTTTCAAATGCTCTACTTTCTCGGCTTCTGGAGAAGCACACTCACCTGGCTTTCCTTCTATCTTTCCGTCTACTCCTGTCTCCTTTGCAGACTCTTCCTTCACTAGCTATCCTCCAAATGTCCAAGGCTAGGAACCTCCACTCCTCATACACTACACTCTCCCTGTGATGATCACATCCATTCTCATGGCTTTACATGTCATCTATATGTTGATGATGCCCAAGTTTCTATCTCTAGCACAAAAGCTCTCTTTCAGACTAATAACCATCTGTTAGACAACTCTGCCTGCACTTAAGTCTCTTAAACCTACATGAACAAATGGAACTCTTGGTTTCCACAGCATCATGAAATTTTAGTTATATTCACTTACTTATTATACATCTCCTTCAGTAAACAGTAAGCTTCACAGAGGAGAAACTAAGTCTGTTGTGTTTATCAATGTATACCTAGCAACTAAACAGGGCTCAGCAAGAGTAGACACTAAGATTTACCGTACCCTGTCTCTGCTCTCAAAATATTCACATATTAACAGGAGAGGCAAATACGGGAACCACAATGACAGTATAACATGGTAAGTGCCACTAAGAGCAGTGAGAGAAAGCACATGAGTGCTGCACGAATCCAGAAGGGGGGCCTTTAATAGCCTAGGAGTCAAGGAAGACTTTCTTAATAAAGTTACTCCAAAGTTTATTTTTGTAGGATAAGAATAAGTATAGCTATTAAATGCCTACTATATATTTTTTCTTTTTTTGATGAGGAAGATTAGCCCTGAGCTAACATCCGTTGCCAATCTTCCTCTTTTTTTGCTGAGGAAGATTGGCCCTGAGCCAACATCTACACACATCTTCCTCCACTTTGTACGTGGGACGCTGCCACAACATGGCTTGATGAGCGGTGTGTAGGTCTGCACCCAGGATTGGAACCTGCGAACCCCGCGCCACTGAAGCAGAGTGCGCAAACCCAACCACTACGCCACCGGGCCAGCCCCGTATTTTTTCTTTTTTTATAGAATTATTTTTAAGCTTTATTTATACCTTCAAGGTAGGTATAAATATCTTCCCTTCTATATATGAAGCTTAGAAAGATTAAAAACCAGCTAGTAAGTGGTAGAACTAGAATTTGAACTGAGGTCAGTCTGCTTTTAAATTCCTTCCCTTTCCTTTATTTTTTTGTGCTATATCACAAGGTGTCACTAAAAATAATATCTTTCATACTTGCCACCTACCATTTATTTGACCTTAAATAAATCACTACACCTCCTGACCTCCATTTTCAGCATGGGGATCAATTAGCCCCCTCCTTTGCCTTTATTATTAAGGATTGAGGCTCAGTTTTAAACTAGTCAGTGAGCAACCCTAGGCATTTCTTTCAAGCTGCAGCATCCAAGCATTTTTCATGGCTGAAAATGCATTCAGGAACAACCACAGTAACATCTGTACAGCACTTTACGGTTTACAAAGCAGTTTCAAAATTCATTATTTCATTTGATTTTCACCAACCCTATGAACTATTAAATACCTACTTTATAGAGGCCAACAGAAATAAAACGCCTGGTCTAGCTCCATCTGGTCTCTGGACTCTACAGCCCACCAGAAATTGAATTTAAGAAAATGGAGGTGGAGGGAAGGAGAGGAAGAAAGCAAATGACTCATAGAGGGAGCTCAGCACCCTTTGTGACCTAGAGCCAGCAGAAGTTAACAGGGACCAAGTCTGGTTCCCTTCCAAGGTAATGAGGGTTTGTCCATGGCACAGTGACCTACCACATGGAATTGTTCTTTTTTCATGTCAGCAGTACCTAGAGTCTAGCCCCACAGGGAGGAAGAAAAGAGAATATAAGAAAACTTTTTGTACACTATATGTACACCCAGGGCCAGAAAATAACACAGTATCACTTTTAGAGAAGACCTGAGTTTAGGTTCCAGCTCTGCCACTGACTTGATAAATCAAAAGATCCCTCTGTGTTATCACAGCCCCTTGGGCTTCTCTTACATCACATGTACTTATCACATAAGGTTACAGAAACCCATACTCCTTGACCTGCATTGGAAGGCAGCAACTGAGTCTAATTTCCATTTTGGTATCCTCCAGCACCAGGCACCATAAATAACATAGAATAGATGGTTCAGAGAATGTTTGATGTGGATGGATACCACGTTCAAACCTTTTTGTATATATACACATTCCATATTCTAGTCTCGACAGTGAGTGCCAGGAAAACAGCAACCTCGTCTTCCTATCTCTGCTTCCCCTCTCACTCTCCTAGTTTGAGGACACTGCTCAAGACAAGTTTGCAAGTAGAAACAAACCAGTCCAAAAAATTAGCCTTCAGAGGGAAAGAGAATTCACCTATATGGTCCTCTTTCCCAAACTATAGTCTTTCCCACCACATCCACCTCTACCCCAAAGAACCTCTATCTTGCCCCAGCCACCCTCTTCTTCAAAAGACCACTGTTCTCTCCATCAAGATTCCTTCTCTCCCTCCACCCCACCCCTGCTAACCCTCTCTTCTTCCCTAGGTTCATAGGTCTACCTCTTTTCCTCCAGGTCAGCAATGCCTCAGAGCTGCCAAAGAGTCTTTGTTCCTCTTCCAGGCACTCATTCCACTAAAGAGAGTCTGAGCTTCTGTCCAGCCCTACTGGACACTCTTGCTCTTCTCACACTCTAGTCTTCAAGCCCCTCACTTCCCATCTTGCTTACTCCCTACTGCCTGCCGCTGCCTACTCCCCTCCAGGAAGGAGGTGCAGGACAAATCGAGGAAGAAAGATTGCTTATTGGCAGGCCCAAAGCAAGGCACAGAGGCAGTAAGAAGAGAGACTGGCACTTGGAGAAGATAGAATTTGTAGGTGGAAGCTGAAAGCAAGAGAGTTAGGTAGGAAACAGAGTGTTCTGACCTCACAGACACCACAGCAAAGGTCCCTAACAAACCAGTAACCTACTAATAATGAGAAAGCTTAACCATGATTTCTAAGGGGAAAAGAGAAAAAGCCTAACGAAGAGAAGAAGGACTCAAGAAAAGGAAGGAAAAACTGGCTATGGAGAAGAAGAAATAAGAAAGAGGAAGCATGAGGAGAGCAGGAAGAAGAGAGAACAGGGGGCGGGGGTGGGGGTGGGTAGGGGGCAGGACAGGAAAATAATCAGGAGTTGGAAGTTGAAAGAAAAGTGGAGAGAGGAAGACAAGGAGCAGAGTCATAGAAAAACTAGGGAGAGCAAGGAGGTCCAAAATAATCAAGGTAGGTTAGTATCAGGCCTGACATGTGTTTCTTGGTCCCAGACAATCAAGAAGGAAAGAATTATAGTGATTAAGACATTACAAAGCCCCAAGGTCTGTCATGAACTTGGCAGAGTATGGGGGGAGCTCCAGAGAAGATAGCCTAGTTAAAAGCAGCTTTATGCCTAAGTATAGAAGAATTGGCCAGTTTGGGGAAAAAACATTAACATACCTCGACCTGCTTCTTCCCAATCCCACCTCCCTACACCCAACATACCTACACTCAACACTAAAATAATCAGCATTCTCAACTTCTGCCTTGCCCATGAAGCCACTGGGTCCAGAGCAGACCTGCAAGATGCCACCCAAAAGGCTGGTTGGAAGACACGATGTTAAGGTCTGCTTCCTAAGTTCACCTGTCTCCCACAGTACTGAGGGAGACATCTCTACAGCCCATTCTTGGGCTTTCAACCAGCTCACTTTTCCAAAAGGCAGTTTGACAGCCTGGGAAAGCCAGAGTTACAAACAGAATGTCAAGTCCTTCACTGCACAGATAAGGAAACAGGCCCATAGAAGCTGCCTGAATAGGACCAGCCCCCCAGGTCTCCTATCTCCTAGTTTTACTCCACTTCTTAACAGGTCACTTACAATATAATGCTCCTTCTCTGCACCCAAGAAAAAAGGCCCCACAGTCCCAGAAGGCCAGCAGCTAAGCGAAGGCAGAGGAAGGGATCATCCTAGTCACCAAGCAGAAGGGTGCTTGCAAAGGAGCACAGCTCCTGAGGCAGAGCAGTTCCCCAAAAACCAGCTTCCCCTTCATACCCTTCCCTAGTCAGAGCTGACTCCAGCGCTGGCCTAGGCCTGGGTGAGCACATCTGAGGGTTCCACCCCTCAGCCCCTTCTCTCATCTTTAGAGACCCTAAATCTACCGGACCCCGCGTCACCACTCCCCGGAAGCCGAGGGAGACCCCCCCTCCCCAGCACCGCCCAGCTGGGCGCGCCTCAGGCCAGGCCGGCATACCTGGTGGGGGGAGCTGGCCCCGGCATCTCTGGCCACTGTTTTTGTCGCACAGCCGCACCTCTCCTGCCTGGTCGACCACACAACGCCCTGGTTCCACCCGTGCCGCTCTACTCGGCAGGGGCCGGGCTCCCAGCGGCTCAGCCGCCCCAGCTCCCAGTGCAGCACGCTCCCGCCCTCGCAGGGCGCTGCGAAAGCGCTGCTTCGGGGTTGGCAAAGCAGAAGGGGCGGGGGAAGGAGGGAGGGAAAGAGGCGGGAGTAAGCAGCGCTTCTCCTTTCCCTGAAGAGCTGAGGGCGGGGAGACTATTACCTTCCCACCCTCTCAGCCATTCTCCCCTACCTAGTCTCCAGCAGGAGGTAATTTCTCACTGAGACCAGCTTTCCAGGGCCTGTGCGAGTCCAGAGTAAACCCCAGAGTCAAGGAAGAGAACCAGAGCTCCTCCCTGCCTTAGTTTCTGCAGCTGGGTCTGGACCCCAGGACAATTCAGGTCAAACCTAAGATTCTATCAGATTAGGCTTCAGGGAAAGAGATGCACCCACCTCCTCAGCAAAGGCGTCAGGTTCTAATTCTAATGCCCCAGGGAAAATGCTGGGTGGGCACTTATACCCGTCTAAGCAAAGACAGCTCAGCAGCAGCTACCATTTATTAAGTGCTACTGTGTACTAGGTTTTTTACAAAATGTTATGTCTATCTCATAAAACCTTACGAAGTAAGGACTCTACCAATTCAAATATGTCAAAACTGAGGTCAAGGAAGAATGTAGTTTCATACAATAAGTATTTCTTAAGCACATATCGTAAATCAGGCATTGTAATGGGCCGTGAGCTGGACGACACATTACAGGACATTTACCACCCCTGGCCCAGACCCCCTAAATGCCAGCAGTGCTCCCCAATAATTGAAACAATAAAAAAAAAAAAAAAACACCTTCACACATTTCCGAATGCCCCCTAGGAGGTAATATTACTTGGCCAACTCCCCCTCTATTTTCTGCTCTTGAGAGATATGGCAGGAGTCAGATTATGCAAGGTCTCTTCCAGGTCTTAACTAGGAGTTTAAGTTTTGTTCTAAGTTGTAGCAATGGGAAAGTTTTGGAAGGTTTTAAGCAGACCGACAAGATCTAAAAGATTACTGAATGCTGAATGGAGAATGGGGGGGGGGGTGATGGAAACAAGAAAATAAGTTAGTAGATTTTTTCAGAACTCCAGGCAAGAGAAGATGGTAATGATTTAGACTACTATGTTAGAAGATGAAATGAAAAGAAACAAGCATATTCTAAAGATACAGCTTGGAAGAAGCAGCAGCAGAAATTGGTAAAAGACAGAATATGATGAGTGAGACAGAGTGACTTCCCCAAGACTACACAGCCAGTAAATGGCCGAGTCGTCCCAACTCTGGTCTGACTACTAAGCCTATGCTTTATTTCTCTCTGCCATGTTAGGCAACTTTATATCAACTGCCATATCCCCCTCCCTACTGCCTGGCAAAGAGCTGGTGACCAGCATTATGCCTGATCAATGATTTAACCATGCTAGAGAGAAAGTTCATGGTATTTATCCATTTTGCCTGACAGATGTCTACACCTCCATTCAATGTGCCCAAATTAATCTAATTGCAGAAGGATGTAGGGGAAGAATTCCATAAGGATAAAAAGAACTCTTCTGTTAAGTATCGTTCACTCTTCCTAGACTCTTGGGGGTACCTGTGCTATTCCAATTACCAGAAATCCCAAATTTTGTGGAGGAGACAGGGAATTTCTTGAAGACATCCACATTATGGAGAGAAATGGTCAATAATACAGACTGGGGGATGTGCTGCACTATGAGAACTCAGCTTCAAAGTAGGTTTAGGATGTTCTTTTGACCCACAGCCTTGTCCTTCATCTCAATTTATACAGGGTGGATGAGAGGCAGAAATGGTCCTCTGCCTTGGATACAGTTTTTCAAACTAATGATCAATAATCATAGCATCTGATCTTACCCAACTTCCCACCCCATGCAGCATCCTCTTATAGATGGTTTTCCAGGCTCTGCTGGAACATACATAGGAACAGAGAGCTCACTTGCAACTAGCACTAGGAGACAGAGCTTCCTAACATTCAGCCAGGTGCCTCTCTGTAAACTTCCAATTCCACCTCCTGGAGCATTCAGAAAACATCCTTCAGGGCAAGTCATATTAAACAAAGGCTTTCAGATATGTGTGTATGATGATCTGTCAAGGTCTGTACTTTTTCTCTTCTCCAGGATAAATATCCCCAGTTCTTTTAATCATTTGTTCATTCAGCAACTATTTAAGCATCTTATACAATCTACTGGGGCTAGACATCAGTGAACAGGACCACACTTTCAAGGAGTTTATGGTCTTGGTATGGTGGTTTTCAACTCTCCCTGTGCATCAAAATTACCTGAGAAGGTTTTAAAATATATACTGAAGTCCTAGCAGAGATTTTGACTCAATTGGATTGGGATGTGGCCGAGGCAATATATCTTTACGGGTATAACTATAGCTATATAGATGTCTGTCAGAGGACTAACACTACCTGACCTCAAGACTTACTATAAAGCTACAGTGATCAAGATAGTGTGGTACTGGTGAAAGAACAGACAAACAGATCAATGGAATAGGATAGAGACCCTGAAACAGATCTACACAAATACAGTCAACTGATCTCTGACAAAGGAGCAAAAGAAATTCAATGGAGAAGGATAGTCTTTTCAATAAATGGTGCTAGAACTGGACCTCCACATGCAAAAAAACTAACCTAGACACAGACGACGCTTTTTACAAAAATTAATTCAAAATGTATCATACACCTAAATGTAAAATACAAAACTATAAAATGTCTAGAAGATAACATAGGAGAAAATCTAAATGACCTTAGGTTTGGCAATGACTTTTTAGATACAACACCAAAATCAGGATCCATAAAAGAAAAAGTTGATAAGTTGGACTTAATTAAAATTTAAAACTTCTGTCCTGCAAAAGACACTGTTAAGATAATGAAAAAGACAAGTCACAGTCTTGAGAAAATATTGGCAAAACACATATCTGATAAAGGACTTGTATCCAAAATATAAAAGAACTCTTAAAACTCAACAATAAGAAAACAAACCACCCAATCAAAAAATGGACAAAAGATCTAAACAGACACCTCACCAAAGAAGATATAGAGATGGCTAATAAGCATATGAAGAGATAATCAACATCACATGCCATTAGGGACTTGTAAATTAAAACAACAATGGGATGCCACTACATACCTATTAGAATGGCTAAAATCCAAAACACTGATAACATGAAATGCAGGCAAGGATGTGGAGAAACAAGAATTCTCATTCACTGCTGATGGGAATGCAAAATGGTACAGCCACTTTGGGAGATAGTTTGGGAGTTTCTTACAAAGTTAAATATAGGCTTACCATACAATCCAGCAATTGCACTCCTAGGTATTTGCCCAAATGAGTTGAAAATTTATATCCACACAAAAACCTGTCCACAAATATTTATTGCAGCCTATTCATAATTGCCAAAAATTCAGAAGCAACCAAAATATCCTTCAATAGATGAATAGATAAACATCTATACAATGGTGTCAATTTATTCAGCAACAAAAAGAAATGAACTATCAAGCCACTCTAAATGTGTGTATACTGCTAAGTGAAAAAAGTATGAAAAGGCTGATTCTAACTATATGATATTCTAGAAAAAGCAAAACTACAAGAAACAGCAAAAAGATCAGTGGTTGCCAAGAGTTCAGAAGGGGGTTGGGGGTAGAGATGAACAGGTGGAACACAGAGCATTTTTAAGGCAGTGAAACTATTCTGTATGATAGTATAATGGTGGATACATGACATTATGCATTTGTCAAAGCCCAAAGAACTGTACAACATAAAGAGTGAACCCTAATATAAACTATGGACTTTAGTTAATAATAATGTATCAAGGTGGTTACCAGGGGCAAGGGGGATGGGGGGTGGGCAGAAGGGGTGAAGGGATGCATTTATATGGTGACTGACAAACAATAATGTACAACAAAAATTTCAGAATAAAGGAAAATAATAATGTATCAATATTTGTTCATCAATTATACCACACTAATGTAAGATGTTGGTAACAGAGGAGGTGCAGGGATGACTGGGAGAGAGGGAGTATATGGGAGCTCTTTGTACTTTCTGGTCACTTTTTCTGTAAGCCTAAACTGCTCTAAAAATAAACTCTATTAAAATAAAATAAAAAATAACAGAAAAGTGTCAAGCAAAAAAAAATACAAGATAAAGCTCGTTCTTTTTTATTAGATTCATCAGACATAAAATTACTGTCAAATTGCTGTAAAAGTTTCTAAATACTCTCAATTTCTATGCTTACTTCATTGCAGACTAGGAACAGTTAGACTCTACTTTGAGTAGTGGTGATCTAGGGCACCTTCCACTAAACACAGTCCTGTTTGTAATGACCCTCTTACTGCCTGCTACCCTAAGGGGAACATGATACTCCAAGTGCAGTCTGTCCCCTTCAGAACATAGTTGGACTATCACCTCCTTTAACTGAACTTGGTGCTTCCAATAACTCAGTCTGAAGCTGCATTAGCTTTTTAGCCACCACAATGCCTTTGGCTGACATTGAGTTTAGACAGCCAAAACCACCATTTTCATAAGAATAGAATCATGCTAGACCTCCTCCAAGCCTGCCCATATGTTGCCATTTCTTTGAGATTGAAAATGTAGAACTTCATTTTCATCCTCCTTAAATTTCATCTTGTTGGCTTCAACCCATCTTTTCAAGCTCTGTCTCTCTCTGCCATCTAGCATAGTTTTCCCTTCCCCTTTGTCACCTGCAAATCTAACAAAAGTATGCTCTCTCTTCAAACATTTATCAAACATCTACCATGTGCCCTTGCCTGTATTAGGTTTCACGGATTTAAGATGATCTAGAAATGGCCTGTGTCTCCAGGAATCACCACTAATAAGGGAGGCTGGCATATAAAAACTTGTAAAAAGTACTGCACTAGAAAACTGAATAAGCAAAATAAAGAGGATAGGGTAGAAAAAACAATGAAATACAATGAAATATGTATCATACAGGACCACTACTGTCTTCAGCCAGAAAGATCAAATTCAGGCATCTTCTATTTTAGATTTCAGTTCTCAAAAACCAGATGCTTGTTTGGTAACAGAAGACTGACTAGCTGGCTCACACACACACTGTCTCTTTCAATGGTGGGTGCTGCTATAAGAAGCTTGGCTCCGTCTTATGAAACACAAGATTCATGAAATTGAGGCACATTGGTAAGAAGCCACTAGTTTTATTTATTACTGAGGGCTAATAGCTTATAATCAAGGAAGAAACTATTAGCTAAAGAAATGAAAAAGAAGAATCAAATGAGGTAGAAGGGACTTCAGAGATGAAACTGTACAGTCAAAGAAAGAAATTAAATCCTAAAGGTATCAAATGATTTGCCCAAGTTTACACAACAAGTTAGCAGTTAACTTGATTTAAGTGCAATAACTCCTTACATTTATATAGTCCTTTGGTTTACAAAGTAAATAATTTACAAGTTTTTCTTCCATGGACCTTGATGAGAAATGTTTTGTCTATGTAGTCATCTTAGGCCTGGCCAGGCCCTTTCAGGTCACTCACCTGGCTTCTGTAGGCATAGGAGTTTGCATCCCTGGTAACACTATATAAAGGCTAATGATCAGTAATAATTAGCAAATTTTGTTTAGACACTACAGCTTTCAATCTAATGGCTTATGTATTTAACTGATGACTACCACGATTATAGTGCCTATAAAATTTGAAAATGATTGTTTTTGATTCTTTTGCAACCACAAATAATTTTAAGAACAATACATTTACTGATTGAGAATTACAATCTTCTGATATCACCAGAAAGTCAGTCAACAATGATGATTTTGGTTATAAAATACTTATCTAATATACCATTCTTTCTTGTAATTAGATGGCAAGGCCGTTGCCTATTAAGGACTCTCCATGAAACGAGGTGAAGTGTAAAATAAACAAATAACAATAATAGCTTACAAAAATACTGCAAGAAAAGAAATAAGCAACGAACCGATGGAAATGAAAAAAAGGGCAAAATCTATTCAGAGGCAGTCAGTACAAAACAACTCATAAATCAAAATGTACTTGAAGTTCAAACAAGTCAAAAAAGTGCAGAGAAGGGAGACATTAATCACATCTGTAGAGCTGGGAAAAGTTTTGTGGAGGAAGACAGTATTTGGGTTGGGTATTGAAGAATGAGGAGAATTTTCATAGAAGTTTGAGATTGGGGATAAGGGTAGAGAATTCTCTTTGAGGGAACCATAGAAGCAAAGGGCTAAAGAAGAAAAAAGGATGAGCTCTGTTTAGGAAACAGTAAATAATCTAGTCATTCAAGGAAATAGTAAATAACCTCATCATTCATTCACCATTTACCGAACATATTCTATATGCCAGACACAGTGCTAGTAGTGAGGGATGCCAACATGAGGAGACCTAGTTCCTACTTTCAAGAAGCAAAGTAGGGCCGGCCCCGTGGCTTAGCAGTTAAGTGCGTGTGCTCCACTGCTGGCGGCCCGGGTTTGGATCCCAGGCGAGAGCGATTAAGTGCGTGCACTCCACTGCTGGTGGCCCGGGTTCGGGTCCCGGCCGCGCACCGACACACCGCTTCTCCGGCCATGCTGAGGCCGTGTCCCACATACAGCAACTGGAAGGATGTGCAACTATGACATACAACTATCTACTGGGGCTTTGGGGGAAAAAATAAATAAATAAATAAATTGTTTAAAAAAACAAATAAAGAAGCAAAGTATTTTGAAGGACAATAGAAGACAAAGATGTGTCACAGACGGTCAGACTTAACAGGTCTACAATCTGTTCCTTCTTCAGTTGTCCCCCTCTCAATAAATGGCAATTCCACTCTTTCAGTTAGTCAAGCCAAAAATCTGATTCATCTTTGACTCAACTTTTTCTATCACCTCTACATTGATTCCATCAGCAAGTCCTATCAACTCTACCTTCAAAACATATCTACAATCCAATCACTTCTCATCACCTTTACTAATACCACTTTGGTTCAAACCACCAGCAACCTTTATCTAGAATAGTGGTTCTCAATGTTTGGGGATGGAGAGGAGAGAATTTGCTCCCCAGGGGAAATCTGGCAATGTTTAGAGAAATTTTTGTTGAAACAATTGGGGAGGTGCTACTGGTAGTGGGTAGAGGTCAGGGATGCTACTAAACATCCTACAATGCACAGGATCGCCCCTCACAACAAAAAATTATCTGGCCCAAAATGTTAACAGCCACTGTGGAGAAACTCTGATTTAGAATCCTGAAACAGTCTCTTAACTGATCCACTCTTGCCTCCCAGAATGATCCTTTTATAATGTAAGTCTCAGATCACACTACTCTCTTCTGCTCAAAATCTTCCAGTGGCTTCCCAAACCACTCAATATAAAACTGAAGTCCTTATAAAGACCCACAAAGCCATACGTAATCTTATCTCCCTCCCCTTTCTCCCTCCATCTCACACTGCTACATCTGTGACCTGGTCTCCTACTTCTCCCTCCTTCACGCACTCTGCTCCAAGAACAAAGGCTTCCACCAACAGGCTATGTATATGCCCATCTCTAGACCTTTGTACTTATGGTCACTGCCTGAAAACACATTTCCCCCCAGATATCCATATGACTTGTTCCCTCACTTCCTTCTGGTTTCTACTCAAATGTCACTTTATCAAAGGTCTTCTTTGGGCACTCTTTACAAAATGAAAAAAATCTCTCTCCACTCCACCTCAGCACATTTTATTTCCCCCTACCCTGCTTTATTTGTATCCATAGCACTTATCATCAACTGACATATTTATTTGCTTACAGCTGACTCCCTCCAATAGAACATATGCTTCATAAGGGCAAAGACTTTGTCTTTATCTCCAGACCTCAGAACTATTCCTTGCACACAGCAGGTAACTGATAACTAGTGGCTGAACAAATGAATGAGTGAATGGATGAATGGAGCTGGAAACACCAATCAGAAACAAACTACAGAGAACCTTGAAGGCCAGAAAAGAAATGTGGATGCAATCTTCGAACTGGCCTAAACAAGTGATTACCCAAGAGTGATTGTCTTCTCATCCAGTCATACAAATCACCTTGTGCCCTCTACCAGAGGGGGTGGGGGGGCAGGGGGAGAGAGAGAGAGGGAAAGAGAGAGAGATGGATGGATAATTCTATTTTATATCAGTATAAGTACATTATAATAATCAGAGGTATCTAATAATGAAATGGACAATCTTTAAGGTATTAACAACTCCAACCAACCCCTCAGCAGTGAGGATGTAGTAACAAATTACTCTCCCACAATTTTCCCCTCTGCTTGTTGTTTGGGACTCAGCTCAGATGTCACCACCTCTACAAAGCTTTTCTAGAATCACTCCTACTGATGGCCCTCAGAGCAATCTACCCAAACACTTATCCCAATTTACTAAAAGTATTTGTTAATATATTGTTATAGACTGAATTGTTGCCCTCCCCCTCAATTCATACGTTGAAGTCCTAACCCCTCCTGTGACTGTACTGGAGGTAGGGCCTTTAAAGAGGTGATTAAGGTTAAATAAGGTCATAAGGGAGAAACTCCAATCCAAGAGAACTGCTGTCCTTATAAAAGAGGAAGAGACACCAGAATCTCTCTCTCTCTGTCATATGAGGACACAATGAGAAGGTAGTTATTTGCAAGCCAGGAAAAGAGCTCTCATCAGAAACCAAACCCTGCAAGAACCTTGATCTTGGACTTCTCAGCCTCCAGAACTGTGAGAATATCAATATCTATTGTTTAAGCCACCCAATCTATGGTATTTTGTTATGGCAGCCTGTGCAGACTAAAACATATACCTTTTCACCTCTAAACTGGAAAGGTACTATATCTCCTCATTTATTATCATATCCCCAGCCCAGAATAAGACAAATTTAATAAAACATAGGCACTACTACATATTTTTATGGAATGATCTAGAGTACATATTTTTAAAAATCATATTAAAAAGTCATTGAAGTCAAATGATTTTCAAATGCCTAACCAATATCCATTTTTCCCTTCATCCTTGCTAAGTAAATCCTAATTTTGTCCAGGAAGGCGAAGAGACAACTAAATATTCATTTCCCAGCCTCCCTTAAAGTCTGGTGTGCCTATGTGACATAGTGCTAGCCATTAAGTCATACGAGAAGCTTCTAAGAATTCTGGGAAAATGGTTGTTTTAATTATAAAATAGGACATAGGAGGAATGCTAGTTCTACCTTTCTCCCTTCTTCCTCAGTGGAGCTACAGTAGCCATCCTGTAACCATGAGGGCATACGCACAAGGGTTGAAAGCAAACGCTCTACAGCTGCAGAGTGGTAAAACAGATCCAGAAAGAGCCTGGGTACCAAATGGTATTGTATCTGAACCTGTGCCAGCAACCAACCACCTTCCTCCAAACTTCTTGTTAAGTGAAGAAAATTAATCCCTACATTTTAAATCATGGTTAGGTTTTCTACTACTTAAAACTGAAGACATTCCTAATTGGTACAAATAAGAAGCATATTAGAGAATCAAAAGGAAGAGGATTCTTACTAGTCTGAAACATTAATTCCTTATCAGCTACAGGTCCCTAATCATAAATGAATTCCTCTTATTAGCATGAGATTGGAGCAGGTCTAGCAAATTAAGACAATACAGATTAGATAGGAAAGGAGGACTGAATGGTCCCAGAAGCCAGGCAATCACTCTCCCTAATAATTCCTTATTTTTATACAGAATAACAGTATAACCCTGTCTACTTCAGAAATGGCTTTCAGGTTGCTTACATGTAGACACAGACAGAGATAGAGATGAGATACAGAGAGACATATATCTTAGGACAATGATAATCATCAGTGGCATACAGGTCATAAAGTAACAGAAAATTACAGCAAGTACAAAAAATCCATGCTAGAGGTAGCTATTGCAATTCATGACCAAATTTTGCTCTGAGCATCCTGGAAGCCAAACCAAATTCAAAAGGAAGGGAGTGAAACTCAAACTAATCAACTCTCATTGTCTGATGGAAGAAATATTTCAATTTTCTTAAGAGACAACTATTATCAGTTAAAGCAGGGTTGGAAAACTTTTTTCTGCAAAAGGCCAGATAGTAAATATTTTAGGCTTTGCAGGCTATATCACTGCTGTCTCAACTACTCAACTCTGCTTGTGTAGCACAAAAGCAATCATAGACAATATGTAAACGAATGAGTATGGTTGTATTCCAATAAAACTTTATTTACAGAAACAGTCAACGGGCCAGATTTGTCCCTCCGGCTGCAGTTTGCTGACCCCTGAATCAAAGGATTCTTGGATGTAAGCACCAGACCCTAGCTGATTAAGCACAAAATGAATTTACTGAAAGAATATTGGGTGGCTCACAGAAGTTTGGGGAAAGGCTGGAGAAACAAGTTTAAGGCTAAACTTCCAGAACAAATCACAAAGCCACACTGAAGAACTAGTCCAATGAGGAAACCATTGCTATTACTTCTGATCATTAGATGCTAGAATGGGTAGCACTGCCACTTCTGGGCCAAGAATGCAACCGCCTTAGTGAAACAGCCACCAGCACCAATACCACTTCAGTGCCAGGAACTCAACTGTGCAAGTGAGGCTGCCGCCTCTTCTGCCAAGGAAATAAAGTTAGCTCCCCATTATTTTCTCTCTCACGTCATTAAGTCCTAAATCCAAGCGTGGTGTGGGTACACGGTATTGGTAAAAACTAAGTCACTGCCTGTGCCCTAGAAGCTTGAGTTTGAGAACTATCTAAATTTTTACCTCCTTTAGGGGACAGCATCTTTGCCCCCAAGAAGACTCAAAAATAGAGAACACAAAATGCTGTGCAGTAAAAACAAATGATAACTATCCATTTTAGTTATCTCTTACTTATACTTTTTCTTCCCATATATAAATTGTTTTTTAAAAATACTCCAGCCTAACATATTGTCATTAACCCTAACAAACTGAATATGCTCTCACCATCTCCCCAAAAACGGGACAACACAAAGTCTTATCAGTTACAACATCCCAGCATTAAATTCTAAGGAATTTCTCTCTTAATTGTTGCATGCTTTAAGTACCAGCTACTACTCTAAGCCTCCATGCCTTTGTTCATGCTGTTACCTCTGACTGGAATAGCCTTATCTCTCATTATTCCCCTTTGTTTCCTGGCAAACTCTTAATCTTCAGGTGTCATCTCCTCTAACTTGCCATCTCTGATGTAGTCCTGCCCGAAGGCTTGAGTAGGTCCTCCTCCTTTAGGATCTTAGAGCACCTCATGAAAATTCTTGTCACTTTATTGACCACAGGTGTCTCATATCTCCAGCAGACTATAGATTAGGGAATATTTCATTCATTTCTGTTCCCTCAGTACCTAATCGAAGCCTGGTATATAGAAAGTTCTCAACAATTATACCTACTGAATCCAAATAAATCTAAACAATAAAAACATCATGTATCTTTTGGTCCAGCCACTCAATTTCTCTTTGTCTTGGTCCAATTCCTTTTATATCCCAGGATATATGCTTGTTTCCAAGGCTGCCTTAAATATCTCTCCTAAACATTTAAAATGCTACAGCAGCACAAGTGGCTTTAAAAATAAAGGTGATTATAAATTCTTTACAAATCCAGAAACTGTTTGAAGGTCCACTGCATCATCAAAGCAGACCATTTTAATAGGCATATCGCCATTTTAAGGACTCCTAGACTCAAAACACTTTAGACACAGATTTTTTTTTTTTTTAATGAGCTCCCAATATTTCTTGCCACTGAAATCTTTCTTCTCACTTTAATTAAGCTTAGACTCCAACTATGGTGTTCCATAGGTCAGCCAAGGTTTTAGAAAAGAAGTATTTTCTATAAGATATGACAATCCCCAACATTTACGCAGTTGTTTACAATTAACAAAGCACAGTCATATCCATTATCTAATATAATTCTTACATACAATCTTGCGAGATTTCTCCTCACAAGCAAAGCCAAGTCCCAAAGCCATCTCTCCTGGACTACTACCACCACCAGCTCCACCACCACCCCCAACACACACACATTTGCTACAGCTCTTTTCACTTATACAGATTATCTATTATCCATAGTGAAGTGCGAGCAGCTTAAGGGAAGGGACCAGGCCTAGAACAGTGAACAGCATAGTAAATGCTCGATAATTGTCTGTCGAATAAACAAACCAAAGTGAGTGAGGCAGAACAGTTAGCATTTTTGTTTCAATAAAGTAGAAACTGAGGTGACTTTCCCAAATTCTCCTAGCCAAGACTATAATCAGGGTATTCTTGACTTTCAATTCAGGACTCTTTTTACCACAGTGCCCTCTTCTAGGACTATTCAGTGTAAAAAAGAAGGAATTCTGAACTAGGACTCAGAAGTTCTGGTGCTCGGACAAGCCACTTAACTTCTCTGAGTGTCAGTTTCTTCATTTTTCAAATGGAAACAATCACACTGCCTTTCCCTCTCTGAACACACTGTGAAGATTACATAAGATGATGTGAGTAAAAGTGGCCTGAAAAGTGTGAAATCAGGGGCTGTCCTGGTGGCACAGTGGTTAAGTTCGCACACTCCGCTTAGGCAGCCCAGGGTTCGCAGGTTTGGATCCCGGGTGTGGACCTACACACTGCTCATCAAGCCTCCAATGCTGTGGAGGCATCCCACATACGAAATAGAGAAAGACTGGCAGGGATGTTAGCTCAGGGACAATCTTCCTCACACACAAAAAAAGTGTAAAATGATATACTAGGCCAGAGATAATGCTTAGGTTGATGACTCCCACTGTCAGTAACAAAGTCAAAATCAGAGTCTGCCCTAGAAGAATCATATTTATTTTAAAAGCTCTAAAAAATCAGTTTTATCATCCTCACTTTACAAATGAGAAAAATGAGGCACAGAGAGCTTAACACTTGCCCAAGACTGCAAATCTAGTAGATATTAGAGCTGGAATTAGAATTCAAGTCCATCACATCCTAAACATCTTCCTGTGCTGCTTCCCCAACATTATATAATAAAAGCCTTTATTCTTCTTTAATTTCTTTTTGTGTGTGTGTGAGGAAGATCAGCCGTGAGCTAACGTCTGTTGCCAATCTTCCTGTTTTTTGCTGAGATTAGCTAACATCCATGCCCATCTTCCTCTACTTTATATGGGACACCTGCAACAGCATGGCTTGATGAGTGGTGAACATGTCCACGCCTGGGATCCGAACCTGCGAACCCCGGGCTACCCAAGTGGCGCGTGCGAACTTAACCACTACACCACTGGGCCAGCCCCTATTCTTGAATTTCAGCTACCACTAGGCAGATG
This sequence comes from Ceratotherium simum simum, assembly GCF_057802395.1. NCBI lineage: Eukaryota > Metazoa > Chordata > Mammalia > Perissodactyla > Rhinocerotidae > Ceratotherium > Ceratotherium simum. The sequence goes on from NC_141906.1 coordinate 33,660,945, forward strand.
GAACAGTGCTAATCTTGAGTTGAGAACATTCCATCGTCTCTTAGGCCAAATCAAACTAAGAATTCACCTTGTAGGTAAGTACAGCTTGACTGCAATCCCTGTAGTGCCATGCCTCAGTACGATGAGCTAAAAATTGAATACGTATATTAGAAAATTTTGAAATTATTTTAACTAGACTAAAAATCTGACAGGAAAAGCAAAACTGAACCATTCATTGCTATGATTATGAAACATGGAAAAGAGCCTAGGCTTTGAAATTAGTTCAAATGTAAAGTAGAAAAGAAAAGCCTGGACAAAGGGCTGGAGGAGGGAATAAGCAGAACAAGAGAGGATCAAGAGGTGACAATTGGGCCGGCCCTGTGGCTTAGCGGTTAAGTGAGTGCGCTCCGCAGCTGGTGGCCTGGGTTCGGATCCTGGGCGCGCACCGACGCACTGCTTCTCCGGCCATGCTGAGGCCGAGTCCCACATACAGCAGCTAGAAGGACGTGCAGCTATGACATAACAACTATCTACTAGGGCTTTGGGGGGAAAAAAATAAAAAAATAAATAAAATAAAAAAAAAAAAAGAGGTGACAATGACTGGAGCAAATGGGGTTGGGAGTGAGAACTAAGAAAATGCAGTCCCCTAGTCTTCTCTTCCTCCCCAGACACCCCCATAGCCAGCAAGGAACCTAATCTGTGATGCTTATTTTCTCCCTCCAGCACCTGAACAATACAGATTAATCAGTCCCCGAGAAAGTCTAAAACACTCCTTTGCTGACACGTCAGCCTAAATGCTGCTCCACAGACAGTCTGAATGGCAGACAGGCTGTCAGAAGACACACGTTGTCATTATACTGTTCTTCATACAGTCTGGGGTATGTACTTTTGGTAGAGTGATGTAGCTGCTATTATTTGCAGCTTTAAATACATGTATGTGTAGCCAGCAATTCTTTTATTTGGAATGAGAGCACAGAGATATTGTTTTTAAAGACAAATTTGGAATTTACAAAAGAGAACAGCAGTGTGAATAAATAATTTTCTCAGAAAGAGCTCTAGGATAGGGCAGGCATCTGACCCAGCAATGCCACAGTCCAAAACCCTTCCTGTAGTCAGAGCCTCTTAAATCTGAGGAGGGCCTGTAAACAGACTTCAAATGAAAGTAGTGGACTAACAACCCAGAATTCATTCCCTTGACAAGGTCCATCAACCTTCCCTGAGTGTCTACTAGCTACAATGCCATGTGTTCCGTGCATTCAAGGAGTGGCCAACGTATCGGGGGCAACAGATAAGAATTAATCATGAAAACAGGAAGAATGAAGCAAGCATTCCATCAGAAGTAGGAAAAAAGGGATTAATTTTAACTATGGAGGTCAGAGAGGCTTCACCAGGCAACCCGCCCCCTCATGGATGCCCTCCTCACTGTACTCAGACTCTGACATTCCACACCAGACATCTGAACTAGCACCCCAACGGATTTTGTCCGATAGTGAAGAAAAAAGTTGGCTAAGTCAGGTAGAGGAGAAAGCAAAGACAAAAACCCAGAAGAGTAAACATACTGGGGTATATCTAAGGAATGGCCAGTGACCATGCTTGGAGTGCAGGGTACACAGAAGAATTAATAAGAAATGAGGCAGGAAAGGCACACTTGGGTCAGATCCAGGAGGGCCTTAAATGCCAGCCTAAGGAACTTGAAATTTATTCTACAAGCAAGGGGAACTACTATAAAGTTTTTAAGCAGAGTAGTGGCATGATTTGACTTATATTTTAGAAAGATCACTCTAGCAGAAGTGTGAAAGGTAAGGGAAGATTAGAAGCAGTAAGACTGTTAGCAAGCTACTGTATTATAATAGTCTAGTTAAGAGATGATGAGGACAGCCCAAGCGTGATCAGAGCCTAAGCAAGGTGAGAAAGGTCCACACTGGGGAGGGGGAGAGGTAGCCTGGTAAGGAGAATCAGAGCCCAAGTAGGGTGAGAAGGGCATCCACGCATGGGGCAGAGGTGGACTGGTGTGGGATATCAGAGTCCGAGTACAGTGAGGAGGCATCCATGAGGGGAGAGGGTGCTTAGTGTGGTATGTCAGAGCCGAAGCTACAGAAGTGAAGAAGGAGTCCCCATGGTAGAGAAGCCCAGTATAGGGTGTGGACCCATGCAGGATGAGTAGGGCATCCACACAGTGGGGAGAGGCTGTAATGGGGAGTTGGAAACTCATTTCCTCACTATGTCTACTGAGAGGGCCTGGGAACAGCATCAGCCCAATAGCAATAAGCATACCTAGCAGCAAGATCTTGGTTTCTAAATATCACTTAACACTAAAAGAAACCAGTGCTCCTTGGTGAAATGGCTTATTCCAGTGCTGGGGCAGAGAAAGCACAAGATGAGCCTAGAACATCTTGTTGGGCCAGAAAGCAAAGGAATGGTCAAAGAATGATAAGGACATGTCAAAAGCGGACAGAAGCCAACTTGAATGGGGGTCCTACTGGCCAAATGAGGGAGAATTTGACCACCAAAATAAATAATGATAGCAATAGATTATTACCCATTGAATAAAATAGGAAGCCATGAGTCCATACAGATACAACTAAATATATTGAAAGTCTGGCAAGGAAAAGGATATTTACATAGTTTCATAGTACTTCCCTACAAAATACTTATTAATTATGAATGAGAAGAGTTAATTTCACAGTGGAGAAACCTGGCAGACACCATTTTAAGCAAGTTCCCAAACTGAACATCAACAGTAAAGAGACAACAGCCACAAAATACAGTAGAAAGAATATGAACTCTAAGCTTAGATCTAGTTTTTCATTCCTGACTCTGCCACCTGGGGCTAGTTATTTAACTTTTCTTTCTTTTTGTTTTTTTTACTGAGGAAGATTCACCCTGAGCTAACATCTGTTGCCAATCTTCCTCTTTTTTTTTTTTTTTTGCTTGAGGAAGATTAGCCCTGAGCTAACATCTGTGCCAATCTTCCTCTACTTCGTATGTGGGTTGCCACCACAGCATGGCTGACAAGTGGTGTAGGTCCACACCTAGGAGCCAAACCCGCGAGCCCGGGGCCACTGAAGCAGAGCACACTGAACTTAACCACTACACCATGGGGCCAGCCCCTATTTAACCTTTCTGAACTGGAATTTCCTCACCTATCACAAGGGGATAAAGTTGTTGTTGTGAAGAGTTAGAGAAATAACATTTAAAGGACCTATCAAAAGTGCTATGAACAGTAGAGGATTAAAATATACCTATTATTTAGCTACATTTTTGTTACATTATTTGTAAAATTTTGCTATTATCTGCATTATTATTTACAATGATAATTTGCATTATTATTTATATTTGCATTATTTGCTACATTATTTACATTATTTTTGCTACATTATTTGCAACTCTACCTTTTGCAAATAACTCATGTGTATACAATTTTATAGTATGCGTCTAGGATATCATTTACACCTCATACCAACCCTGAGAGATTATGGAAAAAAGTGGTATTCTCTTTCCAATTTGACACATGAGGCAACTGAAACATGAATACAATGAACTGATGTGCCTAATGTTTAACAGTTAACTGTACAGCTGAGCCCTGAAACATGTACTCTGAACTCCCTCTCCAGTGGCCTTTCCCCCTCATAGAGCCTATGTGTTGCTGAGGGAAACAGCCTTTCTCAAAGGTTATCCCCTTTCACCAGAATGTGGAATAATATGAAAGGAGATAATCTCTCTGAGATGGGAGTGTGATTAAGACCAACTAAGAGGGCCGGCTCCGTGGCTTAGCGGTTAAGTGCGCGCGCTCTGATGCTGGCGGCCCGGGTTCGGATCCCGGGCGCGCCCGGAGGCACCACTTCTCCGTCCAACGCGAGGCCGAGTCCCACGTACAGCAACTAGAAGGATGTGAACCTATGACATACAACTATCTACTGGGGCTTTGGGGGGAAAAAAATGAATAAATAAAATCTTTAAAAAAAAAAAAAGACCAACTAAGAAAGAGTAAAGCATCTTTTTCCACTCAGAACCAGAACAGGAAGAGTCACCTAACCATCTAGCTACTTAGAACTTATCAAAACAACAAACTCTTCAGAAGGACCTAAGTGAAGGAAGCCCCACAAAAGGCAAGTAATTTCACAATATGTTATAACTAGAAGGGATCTTAAATACTTCCAAGTCCAACTTTCCCATGTACAGATGATGAAACTGAGACCTGGAGAAGGGAAAGGACATCTCCGAGGTCACAAAGAGTTACAATATGCCAACCATATAACCACTGAATGGCCTGAAAATAAGATCATTGTAGAGTTCATTTGGTAACTATTTATCACAAATCAACACAAGATACTGTCTTTATCACACTCTTGTATCCTCAACTCTAAGCCTGTGTTTTTCTATCTCCTCAATTACAGTGAATGGCCCCAACATCTTAGTCATCTGTGTACTCCTACAGGCTTGGTAAGCAGTTGGTGCCCAATAAATACTTGTCATAAAACACAATATGATCCCAGGTATGCAAAGTTGGTTTAACATCCAAAAAATAATCAATCAATACACCATATTAATATAATAAAGGACAAAAGATATAAGATCATCTCTATTGATGCAGAAAAAGCATCTGACAAAATCCAACACCCTTTCATGATAAAAACACTCAAAATTTACAATAAAGAGTAAAAAAGCTCTAGAGTATATGAACACAGGCACTCAGCATGCAGTCCTGAATAAAGAAGGGGTATAAGTGGATACTTCAATTGCATTCTTCCCAAAGAATCCAAACTTACTTTATGTTTCAATTCGTATACCCTGATGACCACATCACCATTGAAATAGGAATTTCAGGGAGATAACATGATTCCTAGTTCTGGGTTGGCAAGGAGAATGAGACTTTCTCGGTTCTCAGTAGACGCTTATCCTGTGGTTGGAGGCCACACCAGGACATCATTGGTGGGCAACCAAAGATAGAAAGGAGAAAAGAACAGCTGTTTAATACTTTTGTTTATAGAAGGAAAAACTGAGGGATTTGCCTAAGGCCACACAGCAAGATCATACAGTTCCAATCATATGATAAGCATGGCAAGGAGCACGATGTTTTACAAAAAGTTCTGGGGCTAAGGACAGGAAAAATCAGATCTAGTCCCAAAATTGCTACCAAATTACTGTCTAATCTTGAATAAATCAATCTCTTACTCTCAGTTCCCTTTCCATGTGCCAAGTGATTCAGAAATTTCACAAATAAAAGTAACTACCACACGCAAGGCACTGTGCTGAGATACTGTGGTGAACAAAACCGAGTCAATCTGTTTACACATAAGTCTACATTTATGGAGCTTACAGGATAGAACACTGCAGAAGTCAGGTATTAAAAAAGTAAACAAACCAATTATAACATAATTACATTTGTGATACACAGCCAGTGTCAATCAGGAAGTAAGAAGTGGTTAGGAGAGCACATACGCAGAAGAAAACCAACAAACTCGAGACTACAAATCAGAAGGAGCTCCTCTCAGCTCTCCCTCCATCACAAACAGGGGCTCAGTATTTCCTGGCCACACGTTGTCATCTGACTGCCTGCTGCTCTGTGTGGCTGGAAGCATCGTGGCCAACTATAAAAAACATAAAACATACATACAACAAATGCCAGCCAGCCCCACCAGTCTCGGCCACATTCTCTCTCTGAGTCTCAGTGTCTTTAGCTATAAAATGGGGATAACACTATCTACTTCACAGCATTATTCTGAAGATAAAACAGGAAAAAGAACTCTGGATAGCAATCTACTCCAGTGTGCCCCCAGGACTCAGTATACGTTAGGTAGGCACATTACACCTTCCCCATCTGTAAAACCGAGATCACATCTGTACCCACCTCACAGAGGAACTGTGAGGATTAAATGAGATAAAATATAGGTAAGAGACTTAGCAGAGTCTCTGACACATAGAAACTCATAAAAACATTAGCTGCTCTTCTTCTGTTTTTTTCTTTTTTGTGTGTGTGTGAGGAAGATCAGCCCTGAGCTAACATCTGCCAATCCTCCTCTTTTTGCTGAGGAAGACTGGCCCTGGGCTAACATCCGTGCCCATCTTCCTCCACTTTATATGGGACGCCGCCACAGCATGGCCTGACAAGCAGTGCGTTGGTGCGCACCCGGGATCCAGGTTGGCGAAGCCCCCCGGGCCACCGCAGCGGAGCGCGTACACCCAACCGCTTGCACCACTGGGCCGGCCCCAACATTAGCTGCTCTTAATTCTCTTAACCTTTTTCCCTAAATTTCCTCATTTGTAAAACAGGGACTACAATAGTACCTAACTTACAGGATTATTATGGGGATTAAATGAGCTAATATATTTAAAGGCTTAGAACAGTGTCTGGCACATAGTAAGTGCTATATAAGTATGAGATTATATTATTATTATTATTATTAATTTTATCTCTTAGCTGTCCCTACAATTTACATGTATATAAACCACTGGTTTTCAATCAGAGTTGATTTTGTCTTGTCCAGCAGGGGACATTTGGCAATGTCTAGAGACATTTTTGATTGTCACAACTGGAAGTAGACGCTACTGGCATCTAGTGGGTAGAGGATAAGGATGCTGCCAAACATCCTACAATGCACAGAACAGCTCCCTACCCCTCAAAATAGAATTAAATAATCCAAAATATCAATAGTCTCAAGGTTGAGAAACTCCAATATAGACTAAACAAATCAGACAAAAGTTCTGTCTTCCTCCTTCTCTGAACTCCAAGAGTATTTTATTTGGATCACTCTTCTAGACTTTATTAAAACAGGTATAAAAGTTTTAGACCTGAAACAAGTTTTAGAGGGCCCCTTACTTTACCAAGGTCTAAAACGGGCAAGCAGGTTACAAAAGAACAGAGATTCAGTAAAAAAAAAAAAGCCAGAAGTGGAACCCAGGTCCCCTGACTCTCAGACTGGTGCTCGTTCCATGAGCTAACTCAGATACCCTGCAAGCACTTCCTCCATCCCTTCCCAGCTCCCTCTACCCCTTTTCCTCTTTCCTCTTCCTCTTTCTGCCCCTCCTCCCCAGGTTTGGAAATAGGATCTATTTCCTCTCTAGCATCAACAGAAGTCAAGAGACAGGGCTGACCTTTCTACCCACCCTCCCAGTTGCTTACCTTCACAAGGACCTGCCCTCTTGAGCTCCAGTCTGGGCTTGGACCAGAGGCCAAGAACTCTTCCTATTTACCTTGACCAGGGTCCTTGCTTGTAGGGGACAAGCTGAGCTGCTTTGGCCACTGCTCTCTCCCGAGGTTAGGCAGGCGTTCTGCCCGAAAGCATAACTTGGGTCAGACAACCTGGATTAATTTCCCTTTCCCCGTCTATGGGAATGAACTGGCCTCTGGGAGGGGCCAAAGGCAAGTTGTAACAGCTTACATTGGACTTTCTCCCCAGGAAGTGGTTTTGAAGAGAAAGAAGACTGTGGGTATCTCGTGAGAGAAAACATGGAGAAAGGATATGTAAGAGAAAAAGACACTGAGGGCTTTAACAGAGTACTCAGCTGCATACAGGACATCTCAAACATTTCCCACATCTAATTCTTACCAGTACTTTGAGGACAAATGCCTGCCTCCTCAAAAAAGCCTCCCATGACCACTTCAGCCCATGAAAATATTAAGCAAGTGTTCATTATGTGCCAGCCACTACAGTAACTTTATCTCATTTACTCTTCACAACCTAAGGTACTCATTATCCCCATTTTAGAGATGAAGAAATGAGGATAAGAGAGGTTAAGTAACTTGCTTTACTGCCTTAGCCAAGAAGTATTAGAGCTGCAATTTATCTCCACATCTTCCAGACACCAGAAAACAAAGCTCTCAACTACTTTACTAAACTGTTTCTCAAGACAATTTCCCCCTGCTTTGAACCTATATTGCATTTACCATCTGTATCATATACTAAGCAATTAATTTCAGGCTGCCTTGTCTTAGTTACATGTGCATCAGAAGATTTGTTCCAGACCCTGTGCTAGGTCCTGTGAATAAAAGATATAAATAGCAGACAGTCTCTTCACTAAAGCAGGGTTTTTCAAGCTGTTTTGACTACAATCCACAGTAAGAATATAATTTATATGAAGACCCAGTACACACATACACACCCACAAACCTATAAATACAAAACTGAAACAAAAGTTTCACAAAACAATCCTTGCTCTTTCTATATACAATATATTCTGATATTTTCTCTGGTGTATTCTATTTGACTTTTTTTTTATTTGACTTTTTTAAAATGCTGGTCCAACTTACTACATTAAATCCAGCACCCACAATCCACGACTTACAGTTTGAAAACACACTGCTCTTGAGAGCTCCCAGGTTAAAAAGAGATAAGACATGAGTAACAATAAAAATCATTACAATAACAGTAGCCAACGTTTCAGGAACTCTTATTGTGTGTCTAGCACTCTAATAAGCACTTTACACGAATTTTTTGAGCCAAGATCCAATCCAGGTCTGCCTATTTGAATCCAATGTCCATATTCTTTTTGCTACACCATATTGCCCACGCAGCATGAGTTCTATAACGAGGAACATTTCCATGAGGGATGGGGTAGGGAGATAAAACAGTCACGAAGCTTCACCAAGCGAAGATTTCTGAAGTACGTCTTGAAGTAGAAATTTTCAAGAATTTGGCACACGAGCTCCTATAGGCACTCCATAAATATTTGTAGATGGAACCCTTTACCTTCCTTCTCTTGTGATGTTGAAAAACAGCATGATCTTTTTAGATGAAAATCCATGTAATCTTTAACTGATGCTGTCTCTGCTAATAGAAATTTCAAGGTACACAGGCAGCATGGCACTGAAGAAAAAAAGTTTTAGAGTTTGGTAACAGCTTCTCTAGAAGAGCTGTCTATGGAAAGACACCCAGGACTCGCTACCAGGAAACCAGGATCCTAATCCCAGTTCTATCACAGAATTTCTGTGTGACTTTGGGCAGATGTCTCTACCTCTCTGGGACTCAGTTACTAAGCTATAAAATGATGATGAAAACAGATCATGTGATCAGCAAGTTTCTTCCTAAAACTAATAAATTCTAATAATAATAAATTCTAATGATTCTAGTACTAATAAATTCATTAAGTCCATGAAAAAAGAATAAATAATTTTAATAAAAATCACTCACTCACAAAGACATGAAGATGAACTTGAGTCTCTAAAAGTGAGGTCCTGAGTCTCTGCTTGCCTGATCCCCTTAGCTGCAGGTGGAAGATGCACACCCAATGGCCTGACATGCACTATTTCATCTGCCTGAGCCTAAGTTTCCTCATGTGAAAGGCCAGTGATTAGAAGCTATAGAGGAGTAGATTTTAGTTTTAAGAGCCAAAATGTCAAACCATGAAAATGACTGCCTCTAGCAATAGACAGTTCTCCATCATGGAAGTATGCAAACAGATATTGAAAAATACTTGGCAGGAACTTTGCAGAAGGAATTCAAACATGGGATAAAGGCCATTAGATGCCCCTAAAGAGAACTTTCAGTCCAAAAATTCTACAGTTCTCCCTTCACACAACAACAGAAAGAATAACCTTTAGCAGACTTTGGAGGGAAAAAAACACCAAAGGAGTTTTCTGATCTTTTCCTTTCTCCTTTCCTCCTTCTTTCGATATTTCCATCCCAGCACACTAGGTCATTCACTCCCAGAGACATCATGGGATGTCTTGCCTGCTCTTTTCAGGATTTGTTTATAATTTATGAAGAGGGAAGGAGGGGTTAAGTTGTCAAGGAAAGAACCACCAGGTCTATCTGCAGGGGCCCAGGACCACACCAGCGAATACTTCTCAGGAGAGTGGGAAGTTATGAGATTGGCTCTACCCAGCAGTAGAGCCTGGGTTTCTCAGGGCACACAGATTAATGGCCCTCAAAGCATAAAGTTAGGAACCCAGTATGGATATCTAATTCAGCCCCAGCCACCCAGACTAGTCTAAGACACTCCTGTCATTGGAGAATCAGGCATTGTAAACTGTGTCCGTGGTACCTCCACTGGATGATCTTGGGCCATTCACTTCCTCACTCTGAGCCCGAACAATTCCAACTGTAAAATTACCAATTGTAAAATGAATATATAAGATGATCTGTAAAATTTCTTCCGGTATTGATTTTGTTACTCTAATATAAAATGGTATTCTTATAATTTAACTAGAATCTATCCTTAATTCTCAAAGATATAAGTACAAAAATAATAAATACTTAGCACCTAGAGAGCAAATATTATGGGGCAGGTGCAGTACTTTACCTGCTCATCTCCTTTAATCTTCATAGCAATCCTATTTTACACATGAGGAAACAAACTGAGTTAGGTTAAGAAACTTGGCCAAGGTCACACAAGTAAGTTAGAGAGCTGGAGCTTCACCCAGAGCTACTTATTCTAAGTCCAGTCCTCTTTCCACTAAACCATTCATTTCCAGCCTTCTATTCCAAAAAGAATACTTAGAAAGTAAGAGAACAGAAAGTAGGGAAAAGATGGCTAGAGATTAGCTCCAATAAGCTGGCAAGATCTGCTTTCTACAGCCAACAGGGAAATAACAAAAAGTGTTGAAACCACCAAAAGACAAGAGCCCTCCCAAGCTGCTGCAAGCAAGATTCATCTGAATTCCTCCCACCTCTACCCATTCCATTAGGTTAGTCTCCAAAAAAACAGATGGGCTTGGGGACCAATAATAGGCCAGGGAAAGTATGTTTACATCTAAATAATCCAAAGGAGGCTGAGGCCAACTTAGAAGACCAGCCCTTCTCACCGACTGAATCTCACCAATTGAATCAGTGAATCTCACTGATTCACCCAGCCCCCTTCTCTCCCAGGAAGCCTGTTCCATGACCTCTGATCTGCCTCTCCAAGGAACGCCTTCACCCCTTCAGAGCTGGATCTTGATTCCTGAAGAAGCTATACCACCTCAGAGACAGGAGATGCAGCCATCAGCAACAAGTGTCCATCTCTCCCAACACTGGCTTAAAGAAAAAAATCTAAGGAGAAAAGGGTGAGAAAAATAGTCTAGGTTTCTTAGGAGACATCCAGGTCCACTCCTCTGCTGGTTCCATCTGTAGAAATGCAGAAAAGAGGGTACTCCAGCACCTCTTAGGCTACTGCTTGTCCAATGGCATCAGAAAAATCAACCCCTTTCTTTACACAGAGAAGTCCTTTGAGGTCACTTAATTCAGTGGTTTCCAAGCTTTTCTTAAAGCTTCTCAACCTTTTTCCTCTTTTACAGATAAAAAGTAGAGCTGCTGTGGCTGAAAAGGAGATGGGGAAGTTCTACTTCCTCAGCCTCTTCCCACCTCCCAATCTCACCCCAGCAGCCTGTGAGGTTGTGCTTCAAAACCCTGAGACTCTAATGCCCTGTGACCCAGCCATCCCACTACTGGGAATCTACCCAACGAACCTGAAATCAACAATCCAAAGAGGCTTATGCACCCCTATGTTCATTGCAGCATTATTCACCATAGCCAAGAAGTGGAAGCAACCTAAGTGTCCCTTGACTGACGATTGAATTAAGAAAATGTGGTATATATATACAATGGAATACTACTCAGCCATAAAAAAAGACAAAATCGTCCCATTTGCAACAACATGGATGGGCCTGGAGCGTATTATGTTAAGTGAAATAAGCCAGAAAGAGAAAGACAAACACTGTATGATGTCACTCATATGTGGAATATAAACCAACACATGGACAGAGAAAACAGTACTGTGGTTCCCAGGGGCAGTGGGGGTGGGGGGTGGGCACAAGGGGTGAAAGGAGTCATATATATGGTGATGGACAAACAAAAATGCACAACCCAAAATTTCACAATGTTAAAAACCATTAAAACATCAATTAAAAAAAAAAAAAAACAAAAAACAACCTGAGACTCTAGTTTAACACCTCCGTGTTATACTTAAGGAAACCAAGGTCCAGAGAAAGAACATAACTTTGTCAAGATCATAGTCAGTTAGTGCCAAAGCTGGAACTCAAATTCAGATGTACTGACTTAAAGGGAAGTCAATTTCCCATCTCATTACACTACTCTTTTGAGATGATCACATGAAAATGAATGTGAAAGGGTTTTTAAAAGCACTAAGTGCAGGAGGCATGTACAGTTCCCTCAGCTACTTTTCTCTATGGTGACAGAATCAAAATGCTCAGATTTCCAAGGACAATTTTACCATGTAGAACCCAATGGCAAAAAAATCCTCGCATGCTCCCAATCCCTCAATAAAGTGCCTGACTGCAAAAACAGGAATAATTATGTTATCAACTGATAAAGATTGACAGTAGATAAATGAGACTCAGAAGGCTTTGAAGGATTCCCTGCTCCCTGTGTTCCAAGAATCCATCCCTTAAACTCATATGGGAATTCTCCTGGTATCCACCATGTCTGGAACATAGAATAGAATGTGAACCTGCATATGAAGGTTAACTCCTTAATAAATGATGTGTATAGCCTGGGCCTCAAAGTTTCTCCACAACTGTAGTAGCCAGCCTCCAAGACAGTACCCAGTGATCTCTGCCTTCCAGTAATTACACCTTTGTGTATTCCTTCCCACCTAGTAGAAGGGTCAGTCTGTGTGACCAAGAGAATACAGCAGAAGTGATGGTATGTCATTTCTGAAATTAGACTATAAAAGACACTACAGCTTCTGTTTTGGTTGCTCTCTTCTCTCTCGGATCACTTGTTTTGGGGAAGCCAGCTGTCATGTTGTGAGCTGCTCTGTGGAGTGGCCACGTGGCAAGGAACTGAAGCCTTCAGTCAACAGCCAGCAAGAAACTGAGGCTGGCCAACAACCAGCTGAGTGAACATGGAAGGGGACCCTCCAAATAATGGCAGCCCTGGGCAACAGCTTGACTATAACCTCATTAGAGACACTAAGCCAGAACCACTCAACCTGGCACTCTAAGATTCCTGACCCTCAGAAACTGTGTGAGATAATAAATGTTTACTCTTTTAAGCTGCTAAATTTTGCAGACAATTCATTTACACAGCAACAGAAAACCAATACAACCACAAAACTAAGGTTTCCTGGGTTTATATCAGAAAGCTCCAGTTATGAAACCAAAAGTCCAGCTGAAACAAAACCCAAGGCCTCAAGGGTTGTGGCTTCCCCTTAAACAACTGTCTCCACTGCTTACTCATAAGGTGACTAGTTGCAAGTCACTTCATCTTTCTTAGCTGTGGTTTCCTTGTTGAATATACAGGGACATTTTCTTTCTTTTTTTTTTTTTTTTTAAGATTTTATTTATTCCTTTTTTTCCTCCCAAAGCCCCAGTAGATAGTTGTATGTCATAGGTTCACATCCTTCTAGTTGCTGTACGTGGGACTCGGCCTCGGGATGGACAGAGAAGTGGTGCTTTGGGGCGTGCCCGGGATCCGAACCCGGTCCGCCAGCATCAGAGCGCGCGCACTTAACCGCTAAGCCACGGAGCCGGCCCTACAGGGACATTTTCCTTGCAGATTATTGTAAGGATTAAACGAGAATAGTTTTGTAAAAAAGTATCTTTAAAACAGTATAGAAATATACAAATTAAAGTTGTTATAATAAAAACTCTGGAAAGTACCCCACCAAGCCCACTCCCAACAGCCACCAAAAGGAGATGACTCTGTTCAGTGAAGCCAAACGGAAAGGCCTCTACTATATCACTTATCCAACTGCATTAAAAGTATCCCTCACTCTCACTACCCCTTATAATAACAATAAGCAACAATTACCAGCACTTGGTATTACATACCAAGCAAAGAGCTAAGTGCCTTACATTATTTTCTCATTTAATACTCCATTTAACATATAGAGAAACTAAAACTTAGAGAGACTAAAATGATTTCATTAGTAATGGAGCCAGGACTAAACTTCACGCAACTACAAAGACCATGTTCTTTCCACAACCAATATAGTGTTCACTATACCAAGACGCCTGAAAGTATCCAATACAGAAGGCATTCAGGCACAACTTAACAAAACTACTGAAAAAAATGAAAGAGAAAAGAAAAACCACTTTTCAACTTAATGAGGAAATAAAAAGATTCAGAAGTAGATTCCGGAGCTGTCTAGGGTACCAAGAAGTTGTAACACCTTGGACAAGTTATCTGTCAGTAAAAATTTAAAAAGAAAATCCTGACATTTATATAGTACTTTGCAATCTACAAAGCATTCTCAAGTACCTGCAGATATTTGACTGTCACAGCAACCCTGGAAGGTAGTTTTAATTATCTGCATTCTATAAATGAGAAAACTGAGACTCAAAAAGAATCCCAATGACTTGCCATGGTTATTAAACAGCTGGTACATGCCAAAGATAATATACCTAGATTTCTTTATTCTCAGAGGTACCTGAGACTCAAAAGTTTTAAGCAATGCCCAAAGGTCACAGCAAGGACAAGAATCCAGCTTTCTTCTTAGTCTCCTAACCCCATGAGCTTCAACCAGGCATGCAAACCTGGAGAGCATTTGAAAGACACTGATGCCTGGGCCCTATACCAACCCCTACCCCCAAATTTAATTTATTTGGTCCCAAGAGGAACCTGGGTATCAACATATTTTTAAGCTTTCTAGGAGTGGCCATCCTTGAGTTGCCCTAACCCCAAGAGCCACAGATTAAGAAATGTCATGATCAACCCTCATTTTCTAATGTGAAATTCTCTGAGTGAAGTCATCTATTTTTTTGTAAACTCATCACATTTACAAAGCAAAATATCTTCTATTATTATAAATGACTATGTAAGTTAAAATAATTTAATTTCTGGGGGCCGGCCCAGTGGCGTAGCAGTTAAGTTCACACGCTCAGCTTTGGCAGCCCAGGGTTTGCAGGTTTGGATCCCAGGCACGGACCTACGCACTGCGTGTCAAGCCATGCTGTGGTGGCATCTCATATAAAGCAGAGGAAGATGGGCACAGATGTTAGCCCAGGGCCAATCTTCCTCAGCAAAAAAAGAGGAGGATTGGCCACAGATGTTAGCTCAGGGCTAATGTGCCTCAAAAAAAATTTATAATAACAATAATAATAACTGGGGCCGGCCCAGTGGCATAGTGGCTGAGTTCGTGCACTCCGCTTCTTCGGCAGCCCGGGGTTCGCAGGTTCAGATCCCTGACACAGACCTACCCACCGCTTATGAAGCCATGTGGCGGCGTCCCATAGAAAGTGGAGGAAGATGGCCACAGATGTTAGCCCAGGGTCAATCTTCCACAGCGAAAAAAAGAGGAGGATTGGCAACAGACGTTAGCTCAGGGCTAATCTTCCTCACAAAAATAAATAAATAAATAAATGATAATAATAATAACTTAATTTCTGTTATCTAAGAATAAATTTTTATGCACCATGCAATCAACATCTTTTTGGTCAAGACTGGATATGTGGCATGCGGCAACAAAATCACTTATAGACAAAGAAAAGCTGTCCACAATAGTATACGGTGAACAAAAACAGCTAAGAAAAACTGAATTAATTTTTTTTCTCTAAATGTCTTTGCTTGGGGATCTTAGAACTCCTTGGTTCCACCAACATGAATTTATCTGGAGTGTCCTCTTATGAGGGTTTGGATACTGCAAAGACTTGTCTCACAATATGTCCACTTTTCTCTGCCAATTCAAAACTTACCAAGTTCTCTCCCTAACCATCAAGCCCACTGTCACACGTTTGAATTGTGTCTCCCAAAAAACGAAATGTCGGAGTCCTAACGCCCAGTACCTCACAATGTGACCTTATTTGGAAAGAGGGTCTTTAAAGAGGTAATCAAGTTAAAATGAGGTCATTAGGGTGGGTCCTAATCCAACATGACTGGTATCCCTATAAGAAGGGGAAATTTGGACACAAGAGACAGACACACACAGAGAGACAACTGTGAAGAGACACAGGGAGAAGATACCCATCTATAAGCCAAGGAACGTCTGAGGCTACCAGAAGCCAGGAGAGAGCCTAGAACACATCCTTCCCTTGCTCCTTCAGAGGGAGAATGGCCCTGCTGACACCTTGAATTCAGACTTCTGGCCTCTAGAACTGTGACACTATAATTTTCTGTTGTTCTAAACCAACCAGTTTGTGGCACTTTGTTACAGCAGCCCTAGGAAACTAATCATCCACCTTTCCCTAAATTCTTAAAGTTTGTATCCAGTTGATTTGTCAGAACTGTTCAATTTTTAAGCATATACATCCTACATTCCTAACAGAATCAAAGCTTCTTAATGGCAGGAACATCATTTTATACTTATTTTGTATCATTTACTACTCTTAGGGAAAGAACTGACCTCAGAAAACGTATTCAGGAAACATCTGTTCACTTCATCACTTTCCGGAAAATGTTTAACAACCACTATTGTTGTTTTAGAATTTGATAACCAGAAAGTCACTTTTCTTTCTTCTATAATTCTGTCATATCGGAGTTAGCTATTTTAAAATCAACATTCTTCTTCATGAGCTTTTTATATAGATAATACCACATACTCTCAACGAAAATGAGAAAAATGAAAACTTCACAAAATCATAGATTCATGGACTGTTTGGAACTAGGAGAGAGCTTACAGACCATCTAGTGCAATTCTGAAGTTACATCTTCTTCAATTCACACGATACCATTTCTCTCTCTTTTATGATAAATGTCACATCCTCCCTTGTCAGTTGTATTAGTTATTGGTTTACAGGGCTCCTTCCCACCACCCCATCCTCTACTAGGCTACAAGCACATCACGGGCTGAGACTCTCACTCATCCCCAGTGCTTATCACAGCTCATAGTACATGCTCAATCAACAGTTCCTAAAGTATTATTTTCTCTTTCTTTGCCACTAGTCTATGAGCTTCTCCAAGATGGGAATTGGATCTTACTCATCTTTGCACACCTAGGGTCTAGCACAGTATGTAGCATATAATAAATAGAACAATATTTGTTGTTTATGTAATAAAAATATCTTACTCACTATCTCTGTACCAGGCTGTTCCGGCCTATGCTTACCAAGTTCAAACCTCCAACAATCAAAAAACAAAAAGCAGTAGAGTCAAAATGGAGACAACTTTTAGTCGAAAAAGAAAAATATATTGGTGAGATACTTTAAGAGAATTCAACGTTGAGGAACCTTAAATAGGTTAGGTCCTAAAGACTCCATGGCTGCCTGGGATGACAGGAAGTAGAGATTCCAAACAGTTCTCTCTCAGAAATTCACTCAGGTAGCTCTCAAAAGGGCAGACGTAGTTTTCTGCTTAATTGACATACACCTATCAACAGGACCCAAACCTCAAATAAACAAAAACTACAGTCTGGCCAGCTATCTTGTTGCTCCAGGTCCCCACCTGTATAAAAAGAAGTCCAAGCTAGCATCAGAAAAACACGAACTCAGACTTGCAAAGAACTTTTCAGTTTCCAATAGGCTCTAATGACTTCCTAAAGAAGACGTCCTCTAAGTTGTGCTGAGGCCCAGAGAAAGGGCAGAGCAACTCTAAGAGACATTAACACATTTTCAAACTAGTGAACTCCTGCTCATTCTTCCACACTCAAATGTCACCTCCTCTGTGGAGTCTTTATTGCCTCCTCTCCTCCCTTCCCCTTTCTTGCTTCGATAATATTTTGCTCATCCCTCTATTATACATTCATCACTGAATGTTATAATAATTATAGTGTCTCTCTCTCCTGCTAGAGCAGACACACAACAATCACAGCTACAAAAAGCAAAAAGGTGCTCCACCCCATGCTAAGCCCTCAGGTACCCTGGCTTGTCTTAGTTCCAGGAGGAAAAGTAAGAAGGGTAAAATGTTTTCAAATAGCTGTCTGTTTAGTGTGTATTGTCTTAATAGCCATGAACTTGCACCCTGTGATTCCTCTTTCTTTTCAAATATCACGCTCTGGTCAGTGTGGTAGGCAGATACACACAGACTTCAGAACACCCAATCCTGTCTGTCTGAGTACTAGGCCTTAATTATCCTGAACAAGGGGTTGGAAGGTAACATTAAAGGACCAGTGCTCTTCAAGAATCAGGAAAATCGCAGACTCCTTAGAATAGTAAGAGTAGAAAGAATTTAGAGGGCACCCAGGCCAACTTCCTCATTTTCCAGAGAGGGAAACTGAGGCTCAAAAAGGCGAAAGGATTTGGTCAAGGTCCTACAGTCTGCTAAAAGCAAACTCGTATTTTGATTCCTAGTTCATTGCAATTTCTGATGTTTCTTTTATTTTTTTAAGAAATTTCAACCTCAAAAATGATGTTTAGGGAGGTAACTTGTCTAAGGTCATATACCTAATAGATGATGAGGCCAAGATTTGAAGCCAGGACATCACCTGGGAAGGTCATTTACTCTCATGGTGAAGTTTTCGAAACTCCAAATATAAATGCAACTTCACTTTCGGTTCCTTTAATTTCCTTTGAAGTTTGCTTCCAGTTAAATTTGGCAGATGAAAAACAAATTTACCTATGTTCCCTTCCAAAATCACACCGAAATGACAGCAAAGATATAAAAAAGGTATAAATCTCAACAAATAAGAGAATGGGTGAGGAGATATCAGAACATGAAAGATTTCAACAAATTTTTAGACTACAGATAGTGGATTTGTGACTAAAAAAAAAGAAGGGCAAAAGAAGCTGTAACCTAGAGCCTTGCACGGTCCCTGGGCAGCTGAGATGTGTGGTACCTGGACAGCAGGATCACACCCCTGGAAAGAATCACTGGATTAAAACACACAAAGGAATAGGCTTAGGAAGTATAAATCATTTGCCCAAAATCACATAGGACGAACAAGAGCTTGAATCCCAGTCTTCTTATTTTTGTTACCTTTCTCTAACACATTTGCTATTACAGTCACGTGTCACTTAACAAAGCAGATACGTTCTGAGAAATGCATGGTTAGTTGATTTCGTTGTTGTGCAAACATCATAGAATGTACTTACACAAACCTAGATGGTATAGCCTACTACACATGTAGTCTACATGGTACTAATCTTATGGGACCACTGTCGTATATGCAGCCCAGAGTTGACCAAAACGTCATTATGTGGCACATGACTGTAGTTGACTTAAGAGAATACAGGATGACTCAATAGCCCATATCACAAAACAAGGAGGCAGAGGTGTTTCCCAAGGTCTACCTTTTGGCCTCCTTTACCAACTCCAAAAGATCCTTTGTGTTTGGGTTCTCTTTGGTGAGAGCTTAGGCTGTGCAAACAGATGGGGTAAGAACCCCATACTCCAATCCATATGCCAACTGCCTGATTCTACAGCTCTGAAAAAGTAGGTCACCAGCACCTGACAAAAATATGACAAAGCCTGAAAGTGAAAGATTTCAGAATCACTAACACTGTTTCAGGTCAAAGCTGAGCTCATCCACTTTGCCCATGATAGTGTGAGAGAAGCAGATTTTCATCCCTTTTTAGAACAGAACACGCCCAAAGGTAGGTGTTGTTACATCTGCTAACCAGCTAAAACAGATTCAGTTTTAAATGCCAAATCATGGGATTGCCTGCAGTACCAATTAAGGCATTAATGACTCCAGAGCCATTTCTTAATACATGGCTATTATGTGAGTGCCCCAGCTACTCGCACTCTACTCCCATTGAACTCTTGTCCGTCACTGCATTAAACACATCTATATACTCAATTGGTGTTTTTCTGATGTGCACAGAAAGAATACTGAATCAGGAGTCAGAAGAACAGTTCTAAATACAGCTCAAGCTTTGGAGTCAGCAAACAGGTTTGAATCCCAGTTCTCTGAGTCACTAGCTATGAGATCATAAATAAACTACTTACTCTCTTGGGGCCTCAATTACTTCACATGTTAAATGGGAATAATACCTACAAGAGAGACCTGTTGTAAAGATTAAGTGACAGTATCTATAAGGCAACTTGCACAGCAGGAAGGCACTCAATAAATGTTGGTTTCCTCTTTTATTGGTATTTATCTACCTGGTATTTGCCAGGTACTTCCAACCTCGGAAGTCCTGATTGTTTTGAGGAAGTTTTTAGGGAGAGACAGGGTAGATGAACAAGTAATTAGAATACAATACAGTACAAACAAGTACAATACAATAAACGCTGTCATAGCCAATGGAACAAAGTATCACATAAACACTGCAAAAAGGGATATTATTCTGTCTGGAACAGGAGGAGAGTGTCAGGGAAGGTATCAGAGAGAGATATTTGAACTGAGGTTGTTGAATAGAAGTATAGCTAGCAAAGGAAACAAAAGAAACTATGAGAAACAAGTTAGGGAGACATGAAAGAGAATGTATGGTTTATTTAAGCAACAGTGAGAAAAATTTAAGAGAGTAGAAGTGAATGGGTTACACAGGACCAGAAGATTAGCGTAAAGAAGATCCTACCCGTAAGAATTTTTTGTGGAGGAAAAAGTAGTATGAGAGGCAAAGAAAGGCGGTCATCTGAGAAACTCTTGAAGAAAATATTTACTAGAGAAGAACAGAAATAAAACCAACATTGTGATTATATAGGATTTTAATATGGAGGAGAGCTTAAATTTATTTTATATGACCCAAGGGTCAGACTTAGGAAGTTGGATGAAAATTCAAGAGTGACACAAAAATGGCATAGGGATATTAATCACATACAGAGTGGGGTGTTTGGATTTAAAAGCAAATGTCCTTCTTTACATGGTGAAATTAGCCCAGAGAACTCAAGAAAGAAACTCTTATCTACTGGCTAAGGAACCCAGGCTTTCTCTTCCTCTTTGGGGACAGGACATGACTGGATGGGCTTTTGGTGAACCAGGTTTGAGGAAGGTGCTTCTGCCACTTCCTCAGACCTTACACAATTCAATTCAACCTCAAAAGGGAACGCTAGCTCACAGAGAAACAGACTGAAAAAGAAAACTAAACTAAACCAGCCAAAGGACTTTAAAGGAAACTAGGCAATGGGCTTAAAGAGAGAGGGGCAATGGAGCTGCAGAACATCAGTCATCAATTATGTTACCACGTTAATGGAAGAAGTAAGCAATGAAACAGTGGCAAGACCATTATCTAAATGTTTGAGTTGTCAGGAGCCTCAGAGGTCATTGTACAGACAGAGAAACTGAAGCCCAGAGAGTAGATAGGGCAGGTTAGAGCTAGGCCTAAAAACACCATAACATTTTACACTTCGGGCAGGCTCTGTCACTTGTATTATTTCTATTTTCTTCAAGATAACATAGTGAATGGGGTATTATTTTCCCAATGAGACACTAAGTTTTAAAGCATTATAATTTTTGTGTTAGTTACCCTTATGGATTTCTGGAGTGAATAATGCTTTCCTTTTTGATCCCACGGGTTATAAAAAATTCACCTTGAGAACAAACAGTCCTAAAATTTGTATGGAGCCACAAAGACACCAAATAGCCAAACCAATCTTGAGAAAGAAGAACAAACCTGGAAGCAACATGGTCCCTGATTTCAAACTATATTACAAAGTTACAGTAATCAAAACAGTAGGGTATTGACATAAAAAGAGACACATATATCAATGGAACAAAAGAGAGAGCCCAGAAATAAACCCACAGACATAGTCAATTAATTTACGACAAAGGAGCCAAGAATATACAATGAGAAAGAACAGTCTCTTCAATAAATGGTGTTGGGAAAACTGGACAGCTACATGCAAAAGAACGAAACTAGATTACTATCTTACACCATACACAAAAATTAATTCAAAATGGATTAAAGACTTAAATGTAAGATCCGAAACCATAAACTTCTAGAAGAAAATATAGGCAGTAAGCTCCTTGACATCAGTCTTGGCAGTGATTTTTTGGATCTGACTCCAAAAGCAAAGGCAACAAAAGCAAAACTAAACAAGTGGAACTATATCAAATTAAAAAGCTTTCTGCACAGCAAAGGAAATCATCAACAAAATGAAAAGGCAACCTACTAAATGGAAGAAAATATTTGACATCATGTATCTGATAAGGGGTTAATATCCAAAATATATTAAAGAACTCATACAACTCAATAGCAAAAAAACAATCTGATTAAAAAATGGGCAGAGGATCTGAATAGACATTTTTCAAAAGAAGACATACAGATGGCCAACAGGTACATAAAAAGGTGCTCAACATCACTAACCATCAGAGAAATGCAAATCAAAACCACAATGAGATATCTCCTCACATCTGTTAGAATGGGTATTATCAAAAACACAAGAAATAACAATTGTTGGTGAGGATGTACAGAAAAGAGAACACTTGTGCACTGCTGGTGGGAAGGTAAACTGGTGCAGCCACTATGGAAAACACTATGGAGATTCCTCAAAAAATTAAAAATAGAACTATCATATGATCCTGCAGTTCCACTTCTGGGTACTTACCAAAGAAAAGGAAAACACTAATTCGAAAAGAAATATGCACCCCCATGTTCACTGCAGCATTCTTTACAATAGCCAAGACATGGAAACAAATTAAGTGTCCATCTATGGAAGAATGCATAAAGAAGATGTGGTATTTATATGGAATACTATTGGAATGGAATACTATTCACAGCCATAATAAAGAATGAAATCTTTCCATTTGCGACAACTTGGATGGACTTTGAGGGCATTATGCTAAGTGAAATAGGTCAGACAGAGAAAAACTAATACTGTATGATCTCACTTACACGTGTGCAACCCTAAAAAAAAACACCAAGCTCAAAGATACAGAGAACAGATTGGTGGTTGTCAGAGGCAGGGGGTGAGGGGTAGATGAAATGGTTAAGGGGGTCAAAACATACAACCTTCCAGTTACAAAATAAATAAGTCATGGGGATGTAATGTACAGCATAGTGACCATAGTTACTAATACTGTATGGCATATTTGAAAGTTGCTAAGAGATATCTTAAAAGTCCTCATTAGAAGAAAAACAATTTTTTGTAACTATGTATGGGGATGGATATTAACTACACTTATTGTGGTGATCATTTCACAATATATACAAATATCAAATCATTATGTTGTACACCTGAAGTTAATATAATGTTATATGTCAATTATATCTCAATAAAAAACAAATCAGAAAAAAACAATTCATCTTGAGGATAGGGGTTCTCCCAGGCAAATAACATAGACTAGGAAACAGTTTCTCAATACATCATCCCAAATGCCCTCCTCTCTGAGTCTGTCCATGACTCTCCCATGCATTAAATGCTCAATGAAAATTATTCTATTTCAGTTCCTGTGCTGAAAACAAGAAACAGAGATTTGAATCAGACAAGACCCCTGCCTTCAGGGAACTCTCAACCTGTAAGGCAGACAGACATGGCAATCAGTGATTATCTTTGAGTCACAAAGAACTGGTTCAAATCCTGGATGTACCCTTTACTAGCTAAGGCAAGTCATTTCCTTTATCTAAACTCCAAATTCCTTATCTTTGAAATTGAGGGCAATATCATCAGCCTAACTCAAAGAGTCACTTGTTAGAATTTGGTGAGATAATGTATGTATTTAAAGCACTCAGAAGAATGTCTGATCTATAGTATATATGCCTAGTATGTATTTACTGAATTAATGGCTTATATGAGAGTATCCTTCTTGGCATGGGGAAGAGGAGAGAAACTATCCAGCATTGTGCTTTTCCATAATCCTGGAACCTCTGAGGAAATGTTTGCCTGATCACGCAGATTTCATGTTCCCTGGCTCTCGTGCATTAGAACCACAAACCCCACCCCAGCATTAAAAACCAGGAAGAGGAACCTGGCAGGTCCTACACAATGACTAGGGATGAAGAAAAGAGCTATCTGGACCGACCAAGGTTGCAAAGGGAAGTCGGCAACAGAGTAAAGCTTAAAAAGCCAAGACCTGAAATCTTGCAAATCCTTACAGTTAAAGACTAGAAAAGCCTGGTTAATACAAATATCTCTGCAAGGTGGAGCTGGGATGAGAGATTAGGGGTTGCCAGAAATTTATGCACCACAGTAGTTCTCCACTTCAGATAGTCATTCTTTCAATAAAAATATATTGCATATCTAGAGTGGGTCAGGTGTTTGGGGCAACAGAAGATTTAGGCATGATCCCACGACTTTGAGGCACTTCTAGTGACAGAGACTGAGATTATAATGAAAAAAGGTTTCACCACTAAGGTCTTGACACGCCGGAATTCAGTGGGCTGCAGGCAGTGGTGACCGAAAGTAGCACCACTTTTCCCATTTCCATTCTCCTTCCTGAGTTTCCCAGCCATCAAGCTTCCTCCACCTCTTCTTCAATTAATTCACCACATTTGATGCCTGCCATCTCTAGAGGCCCTTCTCTGAGCAGAAGAGCCTGTCCAAGGGCCACTACAGTTTAGAAAAGAAACCTAACTAAGCCCATACCTTACCCCACCTACAGCCTTTGAATCAATCTCTACAAAATAGTTTTAAAGGCACAGAAGAACAAGTTCTGCTGTATTTATTTTAAGCCTTTAGAGAAACAGTTCTGCGAGACAGAACTAAGTCTTCTGAGATTTTAAACACTTACTGAACACCTATTATGTGCCAGGCATCATTTTGAATGCTTTACATACACTAATGTCCTCAAAACAATGCTGCAAGGGAGCTATTAGTGTCCCAATTTTACAAAGGAAAAACTGTGTTCACAGAAGTTAAGTGACTTGCCCAAAATCACACAGTTAATAGGTGATGGGGCTGAAATCCATACGCAAATTGGCCACGTCCACTTTAAAGTCTTCCTTTTTTCCACTGCATCTCACATTTTATTCTAATAATAATACTGTGAGGCAGGCGAAAGAGGTATCAGCATTATCCCACTTTACAAATGAGGAAACTGATGCTTAAGGAAGTGATATTACTTTCTCGGGAGCAAGTAAGTAAATGGCAGAGACATGGTTTGTACTCAGATCTTTTGCCCTCAAGTCCGTGTTCTTTCCACTACCCCACGTTTCCTCTTACACTGTGCCTTGCAGAGGGGTGCAGTGGAAATATACTTAACAGGGAGTCAGAAGTGCTGAGATGTGGTCCTGACTCTAATGAACTTATTGTATGATATTGACTGAGTTACTTTCCCTGTCTTGGCCTCAATTTTCTCATTCATAGAATAAGGGTGTTGGACTGGATAACCCTTAGGTTCTCCTTCAGCTGGTAATCTAGGTTTTAATTAATATCAACAAGTCTATAAGAAGCAGTTTCTCTGGTTTCCTTGCTACCCAATAGTAACCCTCTAAAAGAAAAAAAGAGAAAAAAAACGAAAAAACCATTAACTGTTATTTGTAGTACAGATAAGATGAGAAGTGCTCAGCACCAAAAAGTAGAAATCACCCATTTAATTTCATTCCTTCCTTCCTCCAATACCCTAGATGTAAACACAGAAAAGGCCACAAGCCCCCTAATAATACAACATTGACACATCCAATAACTGGCACATCTAACACGCCAAGTATGTCTAGGAGTGAAGAGTGTGTTCATGGCAGGGTCCTTCTTCCCACTGCTGGATTCACAACACTTCTATTCCCTAGGTAATCTCTCTTCCTAGGTTGGGACGTCAGCTCTGCTTCACTTGCAGCAGACCAGGCTTATGACTGTAACTAAATCCTATCAGATGTAAACAATTTACAAGTGATTTTTGCCTGATTAATATCACAGAACATGAAATGAAATTTAACCTCCAATGTAAGCTCCTCCATGCCAAGAAATAGGAAGAGGGCAAGAAGCAGGACACAAGACTTTAGACAAATTACTTCCCTGTCCTAGAGTCTTTATAATTAAAGTGAGGGTGAGAGTCCAAACTAATCCTGAACACCTTTCCCACTCTAACCTAACGGGAATTTATAAATATTCTACATTTAGAAAATGTGAAACGTGTAAAAAACAAAAATTAGAAGGAAAAGGGCATAATGTTACAAATTAAAATGACCTCACAGAAGAAAATAAAAAGGAGTAAGTTATACTGCCACAGCAGATCATAAAATATGTATGGTCACATCACCCTGAATACATATTAGGAATAAGAGCAAAAAGAAACCTCTATATCCCTGTGAGAGCTGAAGTAAATAATTCACGTAATGCCCCAGGATAAGGCTGCAGAGGCAGAAACCATTGCTCATGCAGTTAAATCAGAGCTGATCTGAATATGATCGAGGAGGAAACCTGAAACAATTACTGAGAACCAGGGAATTGTCTTAAGAGAAAAGATAGTCCTGGGGAGCGCGTCGAGACTTATCCTCAGAATAAAGTTCATACGACTTTAGGCAAGCATCATCATTTTCAGTAAATATTTACTTATCAATATGCTAATTGATAAACAAAGCACTTCTACATACATTTGTTCATTTAATTCTGCCAACACTCCAGTACTTATATTCTCTATTTTACAGAAGAGGAGCTTGAAGCTCAGAGAGGTAAAGAGACCAGGAGGAGAACACAACCTCTGACTCCAAGTTCAACGCACTTTCTACCTCATCCCTATTATAATCTATCTCCTTCATTGTGTGGGTCCCTCACACATACGTTATCCACTTTTATCTCTCACAACAACCTTGTGAGGCAGACATTCAAGATTCCTCATGAAGTGACCCCTACCCACCTTTACAGTTTTGAAATGGATGCCGTTGGCTGCCTACCCAGCATCCATTCCCCTCTTCCTCCTTCCAACAGAGTCCTGATTTTTATCAGGTACTCATCCCTCCGCAGCCTAGCTACTCAAATTTTAGCATAGTCAGTCATAATCATTTGGAGGGCTTGTTAAAACACAGATTCCTCAGCCCCACACCCAGAGTTTTTGATTCAGAGGTCTGGTACATGCCCTAAGAATTTGCATTTTTAACAAGTTCCCAAGTGACCACACTTTCAAAACCACTGGTGTCCTAAGCGAAAGCTAACCTCAAACTTAGGGTAGGTCTTGATTCTACATCCAAACCAAACATGGTAATCCCTTTCTCCCTGCCAGTGATTAGTTTAAGAACTCAGGCTTAACCAATTAGCATCTGGCATGTCCCTGGAAACTCTTGCATTTCAGGGATGGGCAAGCGGCCTAAGTTGGTCCAATTGAACTAAAGAGAATTTTTTTTTCATTTTGGGAGATGAAGTCAGTGTCTGTCTGTCTCTCTCTCTCTGCCTCTCTTATGCCTCTCTCCGTGTCTGTCCCCCCCCCCAACACACATCCCTTTTCCTCTCCCTTCCCTCCCCCCTTCCCTCTTCTTTCTCTTTCTCTCTCTCTCTCTCTCTCTCATCCATTGATTAACAAAAAAACTTATCTCCCTAACTGTTCCTATCAAGGATACAAGCCTCCTGAATATGGCAGAATCTGTAAACTGGTTTGCTCAACACCTATTCCAACCTCCTCCTAGCTTTGGGTACTACAGAGGTTGGAAAGTAAAAAAAAAAATTGTATTTCCCAGACACTCTTCTAAATGTGATTTAGGTTCTGCTAATCAGATGCTCTCACGCTAGATAATGATTTGGAACTAAATTAGATGAGGGGAGAGACTGGGCACAGGACATCCCTTCTGCTATAACAAACTACAGCAGAGGCAACATAGTTCTAGATTTAGCAGTTGTAGCAACAGCTTCCTGATTCTGCAGCTTCTGGATTATGGCAAAGACAGCAGCATCCTTGAGAACCCAGTTCTTTGGTGTAGTTTGGGGAGTTTGTTCCTGGAAGCTCAGCCTGGGTCCATTTCTTCTACTCTCCCAAAGACCCTTTAATCTCTCTGGTACCCTTTCATAAATCCTTTTTCCTTGAACTTGCTAGAGTGGATTCTGTTGCTTGCCCCGATTAATAAGAACTCTGACCAATAAACTGCCCTAAACTAAAAATAATACTAAAAATAACATTTACTATCACATTCCCATAATGTCTGACCCTTTCCTTCCTTGTCTTTGCATCAACTCTTTCTTCAGTGTGAAAACTGAACATCCCTCAACATCATTCCATTTGCAAAAGTTACCCACTTCCTCCATGAAGAGATTTACATAAAGAGGAGTCAATCACAGAGGAAAGGAAGAAAATCGACTTGAGAGAGGAGACTGAGCCCTGAAGAATGAGCAGTATGACACCTGGCAGAGAAGGGGCAAGGAGGAAGGAGAAGAGCATTTCAAGTGTAAAGAACTACATTCACAAAGGCAATAAGGTGCCCTTTGCCACCAGGAACTGACCCTACAAATTCACAACTTCTTAGAGTTGGGAATGATGCCACAACATATACTGGGTTTTGTTCAGTAAATTAATGTTAAATACAAGTGATTTTTACAGTCAGTTGTCAGTAATTACGAAGCACTAGAAACTGTACAAAAAAACACTATATTAGGAACTATAGGGAAATCCCCATAGCAGAGATCACAGTCTCCCACTCTTGAAGATTTACAATGTAGAGGGAAACAAAGACATCTGAAAAGATCAAGGACACAAGACAAATACCATAAAGACAAGTACAAATTCACATAAACAACCATAAAGAAAAAAGATTCAAGTCATTGGAGTATCTAAAAGTAGGTGTTATTCAGAGAAAATTTACCTAAGAGAATTCATTAATTCACCAAATACTTACTAAGCATCTACTATATGCTAAAAATTATTCTAGGTGCTGAGGATACAGTGAAGCAAGGAGATGAGGTCCTTGCTTTCACAAGGCTTTGATTCTAACTGAAGAAGAATTAGGAACAAAGGTTTCAAGGACAGGGCTGTAAATTAAATCACTGGTCATTAAGCTCATTTTAGCTTCCCTACCCTGTGATAATAAGAGTAGCCAACATTTATTGAGCACGTTACGTAATAGAATCTGCTAAGTGCTTTACAATTATTACCTCATTGTAATCCTAGTAATAAACCTTTGAAGCAGGTGCTATTATTAGTCCCATTTTAAGGATAAGGAAACTAAAACTACAGAGGTTAAGTAACTCTCCCAGATCACACAATCAGGAAGAGCAGAGCCACAAGATTCCAAGTTAGGTCAGTGGCAGAGGTTTTAACTACTACACAATATAGAGAGAGGACAAAAGTATACTTATATGAGAGAGAGCTTTGTTAAAATGGGAGGCATGAAATTATTAACTTAGCGTGTGCTTTATCATCTCTGAGGGTTATTTTTCCCTTATCCCATAAAACGAGAGGTTAGACTCCCACTCCCTAAGTGATGGTCACTTTCAGCTTCTGTTTTCATGGTTTCAAAAATAACGTGAAAAAGTATTCAGGTGCCTAGTCCAATTGTTAGTGAAAAGGTACTGTGAAGGCTGACACTGTACAGTTCTGATGCACCAGCTGGGACCATGTACTTGCATGCCTTCTTTAAGGGGCACATTAGCATTATATTAATTGGTACAAACAGCTGTAGCACAAACCTCCAGCAGACAGGAGGCTGGAGGCACAGAGAACAAAGGGAGAGGCAGGAAAGCAATGATTGGCTGACCAGGATCCCTCTAGGTCAGGCATGGCATTTGGTCCCACTGTATTTCTAAGTTCTCATGAATGTGGATGCCCAGGCAGCAGCCCAAAACCTTCCTCATTTCCATCTCAATCTCCAGGAAGAATTACAACGAGAACAAGAGCTATTGAGGCAGAGAACAGACTCTGAATATTAAAACACAGACTAAGCAGGAGCTGGCAACAAGAAGAGAGGTTTTCCCTTTGGACCTAACAAAGTATAAGTCAAACTCTACTCGCTCACTTGCCATACAAGCTCTGTACCAAACAGTACCTTTTCAAGGAGCTTTTCCAAATCCCTTTAATTATTATTGACTTCTTCCTATCCCTATGCATTTTTTAGGTATCTTCTAAGTACTAGACTCCGAGGTAGGCACCAGAGGAATATAACGAATAAAGCACAACCCTCAACTTTGGGGAACTAAATCTAATGAGGGGAACAAGTACATACAGTGGGATTCTTGTTATCTGAGAATAACCAGAATATCTAAAAATGCCACTTAAGTTAACTGATGAGGGACCAAAATTTCCTAGTAAATTCAAAAAAAATGTTGATTGGGCCTTTAATTTTTTTGTGTGTGAGGAAGATCAGCCCTGAGCTAACATCCGTGCTAATCCTCCTCTTTTTGCTGAGGAAGACCGGCTCTGAGCTAACATCTATTTGGGCCTTTAATTTATCAAGATAAATATTAAAAAAAAAATTTGTGTAATTCTTAATTTAACAAAATTTAAGTTATAATTGCCACTAAGATAATTCTTAAACCAAAGAACATCTATCACTTCACATTTGGCTTTCAAAACAATGTTAAGAGGATCAATTTTGTAAAAATATTCAAGAGATTCACCAATTTTTCCCAAGGGTCTCTCTTAATCCTTTGTTACTCAAATCATTGTCCTCTGAATCTCCTATTATGTCATTACTCACATTAATTTTCCCTTCAATTTTACACTGGTCTAACTTTACCTAATCCTCACTTGTCAATGATTTTTTGTGTGTGGTTCAAGCCATTCTCCAATATTGCTTTATTTCAAATTCGTAAGATTCTTCGTGTTTTGCAGGAATTTTGGTTTTCATTTTAGAATCGATTTGCATTGCATTGTTAGATGTTAATTATCCTACCATTAGAAAGGCACTTATTGACAAAGGGAGTGAAGAGGACAGAGCCCAACAGTAAGCAGGAGGGATATTTCAGAGGGGACTAATTTTATAAGTGATCAGTTCCTATGGATAACAAATGAACTTCTGGATATCTAATTATAGTGCAAAAGATGGGGAGAGCGCTATGGAAACTCAAAAGAGCTTAATAAATATTTGTTGAGTAAGTGGATAAGTAAATTATTTTATTCAGTCATTCAACTAGCATTTATTGAGAGCCTTCTATATGCCAGACGCTGTTAAAGATGCTATATATAGCAAGGAACGAAACAAAGTACTACTCTGTCTTAGTCCATTCAGGCTGCTAAAACGGAATACCATAGACTGGGTGGCTTACAAACAACAGAAATTTATTTCTCACAGTTCTGGAGGCTGGGAAGTTTAAGATCAAAGCGTCAGAAGATTCAGTGTCTGGTGAGGACCCTCTTCCTGGTTCATAGATGGACTTCTGGCTGTGTCCTCACATGGCAGAAAGGGCGAGAGAGAGCTCTCTGGGGTCTCTTTTATAAGGACACTAATCCCATTCATCAGAGCTCCACCCTCACGATCTAATCACCTCCCAAAGGCTCCACCTCCAAATATCATCACATTGGGCAATAAGATTTAACATATGAATTTGGGAGAGACACAAACATTCAGTCTATAGCATACCCTCAAGGAATTTATAATTACGAATGGGTGGATGAGGACTGGAAGCCTACATGGGAGAAATGGCATCCAAGTTGGATCTTGAAGAATGAAAAGTTTTAATAGCATAGAGGAAAAAGGAATTCCAGGCTGAGGGAATAGACTGATATGACATATGAAAGTTAATGAAACTAAAACAGTCTTTTTTGAGAGATAGAATAGGGTCAGGAGAGATGAGACTGAAGAGGTAAGTGGGAACCAATCTTAAAGTTCCCTGAATAATAAATTAATTTACATATTATCCTACAAGCAATGGGGACACAGCGATGGCTTTTGGGCAAAACAATGACAGGATCAGAAAAATTACTCCATGCAGAATAATGGATGAATAAGAGGGCAGAAAGACTTGTGGCTAGGACACTAGTTAAGAGGTAATTAAAAGCCTAGAGAAAAGATGATTATGGTCTAAACCAGAGCAGAGGGGACAGAAAAATAAAAACAAACTTGAAAAAAACTTCAGAGATAAAACTGACAAGGCTTGACAATCCACTGGATTGACAGTGTGAGCTCATTCATTCAGCAAATATTTACAACACTCACTGTTCCAGGCACTGTACTAGGTGATGGGGTACAATGGTGAAGAAAAGAGACATGATCTTTGACTCTATGGAGCTGAAAGTCTAGACATATAACAAACAGTCAAATAAGTATATCATTACAGATCATTATAAATGCCATTACAGAAAATAAAGCACTGTAAGAGGATAATAGAGGAGACCTTCTTTAGATTAGTGGGGTCCTGGCTCACAGGAGATACTCAATATTTGTTTACTAAAAGAAGAAAAAGAGGGAGGGAGAGAGAAGCCAGACTTGTGAAGAAGCCAGAATTGGAGAAGAGCATATCAGGGGAGAAGAACAGGTGTAAAGGCCCTGAGGCTAGAAAGACTTCCTCAAACTTTGTAGAACAAGAAAAAAAAATGCCATCACTCAAGCATAGCCATTGAGGTAGGGAATGGCACAAGATGAAGTTAGAGAAACAAAACCAAGGTCCAGGTCACTCAGAACCTCATAAATCATGTTTAAGATTTTATATTTTCTCCTAAATAAAACAAAAAGCCTTTACAAGTTTTAAGCAAAGAGCTCAGTTAAAAGATTACTGAGCAGTAGTCCAGGGTAGAGCTGGTGGTAGGTTAGATTAGAGAGGTGACAACAGAGATGGAGAGACGTAGATGGATTCAAGAAATACATAAGAAGTAAAATTGACAAGACTGGAGGTAGAGCACATATGGAGGATAAGAGAGAAGGAAGCATAAAGGATGAATCTTAAATTTCTGGTTTGAGCAACTAGGGAAATGAAGATGCCACTTACTAAGATAAGGATAACTGCGGGGGGAAGTAGGTTTGTGGGAAAAGTTTAAGAATGTGGTTTTAGAGCATATTAAGCAGGAGATGCTATAAGACCTCAAAGTGGAAATATCAAGTGGGCAATTAGATACATGGCTCTAGAGTTAAGGAGAGAGGTTTAGACTAGAAATATCTGAGAAAACACAGGAGTTGCCAGCATATATCCAGTATTCAAAGGTAGGACAATGAACAAGATCAAGGAGAAAGAGAGTATAATGTAAGAGGAGAAGAGAATTCTTCTATTCCAACATTTAAAATCGGGTAGAAAAAGGCAATGAAATAAACTGAGGAACGGTCAGAGCCAGGAGGCAAACAAGGAAAGTGATATCACACGAGGCAAAGTAAGACTATTTTATTTTTTTTTTTTATTATTTTTTTTTTTTCATTTTTCCCCCAAAGCCCCAGTACACAGTTGTCTGTCATAGCTGCACATCCTTCTAGTTGCTGTATGTGGGACGCGGCCTCAGCATGGCTGGAGGAGTGGTGCCTCGGTGCGCACCCGGGATCCGAACCCGGGCAGCCGGCAGCGGAGCGCACGCACTTAACCGCTAAGCCACGGGGCCGGCCCAGTAAGACTATTTTAAAGAGGGAGTCATCAAGAATGGCAAATACACTGAGAGGTCCAGTAAGAGGAGAATGAAAAGGAAATTCCCCGGCTGCTAACATCACAAAAAGAGGGACATCCAGCATTATGAGCCTCTCGATGAAAGAACACACCAATATCTACAAAGTGGTCATGCAAAAAAACAAAACAAAACGAAACACCTGAACCTGATCAAGCCTCTAGATACTAACTTACAAGTAATATATAGGACCAAGGAACTTGTTGAACTCTAACAGGGAGATGCAAAATCCAGACAGTGGGAAACTTTATAGGACAAACAATGTGATTTCTTCAACAAATAAACTGAATGGGGGAAAAAAGAGATTGAGAGGGAATTCAGAGATTAAAAGAGACATAAAAGACATATCAACCAATCTCTCTGTGTAGCCCTTACCTGGATCCTGTTGCAAAATGTTCAAGAAAAAAAGAAAAAAAAAGGTATGACATTTGAACCACAACTGAATATTTTGATGATATTAAAGGATTGGGGGCGTAGCTATGGTTTAGGGTTTTTTTGTTTTTTTTTTTAAGTAGATTTAGCACCATGGGGGTCATTATGGGCCTTAGCAAGAGCAGTTGTGACGAGGTGGTGCCGGTAGAAGTAGAGTGGAGTAGCCTGCCAAGCAAACAGGAGATAGGGAACTGGAAGCAGAAGTTGTAAATAGCTACTTAAAGAAGGCTGGCTTTGAAGAGAGTAAAGACAGGGTTTAGCTGGAGGCTGACATGAGATCTCAGGGGTGCTTTTGTTTGGTGGGGAAGGAGAAAATTGTTTTCCTTTAAATAGAACATTTGAATGCTGCTTATGATAACTCAGTAAAATGTCAAGATGCAATGAAGTGAGGTTTCTAAGATGAGACCATAGGAAGGAATCTAAAAGCACGCGAAGGAGCGGGGCTTTGCTTGAAAGAGAATCACTTCCTTCATTGTAAACGAAGGGGCAAAGGCAAAAATGGACGCAAATCCAAGTAGATTCTTAGACTTAATAGTAGGAATACGAAGCTTCAACTTTATCTGTGATATAGGAGGCAAAGTCGGGGGGGTGGGGGAGGGCGGGAGGAGGTGAGGAGAAGGGCAGGGGAGAAAGTGACAGGTGGAGACTGAGGGGAGAATTGAAGAAAAGCAGCTATTTCCAGAGCTAGAAAACCAGGTGTGTGGAAATGGGAAATGAATCATTTGAACAGACCAACTCCTGAAGAAATCATCATAAGAAAGGTGGTGGTGGTATTTTCAGTTTGCAAATATTAAATCCTGTCAGAAGCACAGGAGGTCTTCATATCCCCTGACCCAGTATTGCTACTTATGGGAATTTATTCTAAAGAAATCATTTTTGAAAAGAGAAAGCTATATGTAGTGTTACAGATAAAATTACAGTGTAATTCATAATAGAAAACCAAAAACCTAAATGATTGTGATGGTAAGTTTTGTGTGTCAACTAGGCTAAGTAGGCTATAGTACCCAGTTATTCAGTTAAACACTAATCTAGGTGCTGCTGTGAAGGTACTTCGTAGATATAATGAACATTTACAATCAGTTGATTTTAATAATTTTATTTTTTTTCCCCAAAGCCCCAGTAGATAGTTGTATGTCATAGCTGCACATCCTTCTAGTTGCTGTATGTGGGACGCGGCTTCAGCATGGCCGGAGAAGCAGTGCGTCGGTGCATGCCCGGGATCCGAACCTGGGCCGCCAGCAGCGGAGTGTGCGCACCTAACCGCTAAACCACGGGGCCGGCCCTCAGTTGACTTTAAATAAAGGAGATTATCCTTCATAATCTGGGTAGGCCCCATCCAATCAGCTGAAAGTCCTCAAGAGCAAAACTGAGGTTTCCTCGAGAAAGAAGAATTCTACTGGCTCTGTATCGCTGGTAGAATACTGACTGACAATGGTTTTAGGCAAAAAGAATGGAGCCTCTGGAAGGCAAATGTACCTACAAGGGCCTCAATCCAATGCCATTTTCCACTAACATGTAATTCCTCAACTCAAATGAAATGAAGAAAGACCTAGAATGGCAAAGTAGCTGATGATCAGCTTAAGAATTTTCCACATCCTTAGTTGAAGGGCTTGCCTTCAATTTTGACTCAGGCCAGAGATATCTGCACTGGGCAGCTGAATAGTTAGCACAGTGAGGTTTCTTCTCTCCTCCCCTCTCCCAACACCAGACACTGAAAGGATTCTTGCATGTTTGTTGAACTTGAGAAAATCAAACACATGTTCCTAATAAAGAAGCCATATGGACCTCAGTTTGAATGCTGGCTCCACTTTGATTCATTCAATCAAAAAATATTTATTGAGTGCCTACTATACACTAGGAATTGTGAATACAATAATAAGCAAAAAAGATACTTTTTATTTTAAGGAAAGGGTTACTGCGTTAAAACTCATTCTCTTTAGGGTGCCATGCCTTAAGGAGAAATGATTCTCTGGAGCTTAGGATCTAGTAGGGCAGAGAGACATTAATCAAATAATGCCATAGTGTAGTGAGTAAGAGTATGGTTCTATGTAACCAAATGATATGAATTCTAAAATGTTTAGGAGTGAAGTGTACTGATGTCTGCAACTTATTTTGAAATGCTTCAACACAAGATAGACTGATGAATAGATTAAGGGATGAACAGATATGCAATAAAACAAACATAGCAAACTATCATAGAATCTAAATAATGAGTATATGGGTGCTCAATGTACATACTCCTCTCCCAATATTGTATTATAAAAAATTTTAAACATACAAAAAAGTTGAAAGAAGTGTACTGTGAAACAGTTTCAAGAGAAGTCAGCCTACAAGAGGGACTATTTCTTTAATGAAAAATTCAATCTTTGACCAAGAGTTCCACTTAGATATTACAGACACCCAGAGGCAATCTCAAAGTCACTTGAAAACTTGGATTAATCAATTTGTTCATCAATGTTTATTTGCTTGTTTATTTCAGCTGACAATGACAGAGAATATTCTACCCTCAAGACACTATGCTAAAAGTGCTGGTTCATTTCCTCATTCTGGCACTTGGTGGGTGGGAGGCTCCAGCAGTCCCTAATTGTCTCTGTCTATAAAATCAGATTCAATAATCCTTTCTCAGTCTCTCAGGATTAACTGGAATATCACACATGGTAGCATTTTGAAAGGTGTCTTCCTACCATCCAACTCCATCCCATACCATTCACTCTTACTGCCTATGCACCAGCCATAATGGCCTTTTTTTAGTTCCTCTATGTCAAGTTACACCAGCACTATCCAATAGAAATATAATGCAAGCCACTAACACGAACCACATATGTGATCTTAAATTTTCTAGTAGCTGTATTTTTTTTTTTTTTTTTTTGTGGGGAAGAGCAGATCTGAGCTAACATCCCTGCCAATCCTCCTCTTTTTGCTGAGGAAGACTGGCCCTGGGCTAACCTTCGTGCCCATCTTCCTCTACTTTTATGTGGGACGCCGCCACAGCATGGCCTGACAAGCGGTACGTCGGTGCGCGCCTGGGATCCAAACCCGGGCCGCTGGGCGGAGCGCATGCACTTAACCGCTACGCCACGGGGCCGGCCGCTGTATTTTTTAAAGTTAAAAAAAGCAGGTGAGGGGCCAGCCAGGTAGCTTAGTGATCAAGTGTGCGTGTTCCGCTTCGGCATCCCGGAGTTCGCCGGTTTGGATCCTGGGCATGGACCTATGCACCTTTCATCAAGCCATGCTGAGGCAGCGGCCCACATACAGGAACTAGAAGGATGTACAACTACAACATACAACTATCTACTGGGGTTTTGGCAGAAAAAAGGAAAAAAGGAGGAAGACTGGCAACAGATGTTAGCTCAGGGCCACTCTTTCTCAAAAAAAAAGCAGGTGAAATTCATTTGAAAATATATTTTAACCCAATTTATCCAAAATATTAACATTTCAATATATAATCAATATAAAAAGTTAATGAGTTATTTTAAATTCTTTTTTCAGTAGTAAGTCTTCAAAATTTGGTATGTATTTTACACTTTTACATCTGTATTTGAACCAGCCACATTAGAAATGCTCAACAGTCACACTGGTTGGTAGGTACCACGTTGAGCAGCATAGCTCTAAACTTTTACCTACTTTCAGGGCCTTTGTGCATTTAAAATGTTCCCTCTGCCTGACATGCTCTACATCCCATTCTCTGCATGACTAATATCTACTTATCTTAGTTTAAAAGCATCACCTCCTCAATGAGGCCTTCCGCTTATCACTCCAAAATTCTCTACATCAACCCTTTGTTTATCTCTTTTGTTTAGGACTTATCAAAATCTGCAACTATTTATTTGTACATTTAATGCTTTTCTCTGTATTCCCCTGTGGAATGTAAGCTTTATAAGAGAAAGGACAAGGACGATTTCTGTATTGTTTATGATTGTAACCCTAGTACTAAGCAGAATGCTTGGCACATAGGAAGCAATCAATAAATATTTGCAGGCTAATTAAGGCATAGATAAATAGAAGCACTGTAGAGATGTATTGGTTTTGTACGTATGTGCAAGTGTGTTCTGCCCCTGCTCTACCAGCCCACAAACAAGAATATTATACTCAGCAGCTGTTCCCAACTGGCCCAGGACCTTTACAAAATCAACTTCAGACAATTCTCTGGCAAGTGGCAATGGACAGAAACAACATGATTTTTGGGAAGACAGCAAGCTGTAAACAGCGTTTACCATTTTCCAAGGAACCAGGAATTTTTTAAAAGTCAAACGAAAATGAAGGAAGCGCCACTGGTCAAGGGAGCACCCAAATGATCAGGAGCCAACACAAGATTTGGAGACACAAGATATGGATTAAAGATGCCAATTTGCAAACTCCTAGCTATGTTACAGCCACTTACACAAGCCACTTAACTTCTCTCCTTATGGACAGATAAAAATGATGCCTTAAGGATAGAATTAAATTAAATGAGATCGTATATGAAAGTGTTTTGAAAACAGTAAACCCTAAACATATATTGTCTCTAGGCTGCTTAGGAAACCTGGACTTTCAAAAGTCTATCATTATGAATTTTCCCCCTTCGCTCACCTGGCTTTTTGCTTTAAGTTACTCTGCAGATTATATATAGATAACTTCCTGAACTAATCAAGCAAAATCTATCCTGATACCAAATAAAAATCTCAGACTCTGGGCTGGTCAGATAATTCCAGATGGGAAAATAATCTTAAATGGAAGACAATGTTATAAAATAGTAATCCTCCAATAGGTGAAGGGGGACTAAAAGTCCTTCCAACTATACCAGGTCCCTCTCCACCCATCCGTCAACCTGGAAATTTCAATTTTGCTCCTCTAGCCCATTAAGAATTGCTTCCAGAGCCGGCCCCGTGGCCTAGTGGTTAATTTCGGTGCGCTCCGTTTCAGTGGCCTGGATTCGGTTCCCTGGTGCAGCCCTACACCACTCATTGGCAGCCATGCTTTGGTGGAGAACCATATACAAAATAGAGGAAGACTGGCACAGATGTTAGCTCAGGGGGAATCTTCCTCAGCAAAAAAAAAAAAAAAAAAAAAAAATTGTTTCCATAGTGAAACACTGTTACTGATGGACGATGACCTGTATTACAGGGAAAAGGTAAAGGCAGGGATCAGGAGGAGGAGAGAAGGTAAAAAATCAGTCATATTTGAGCTGGGAAGTGGCATCAAATTTAATACATCTATATGACAGCTAAGGAAAACTGAGGCTCAGGGTGGTTAAGTGACTTGCCATGGTCACATAGTAATAATCATAAAAAATGTCTTCAAATCTCAGCTTGATCTCCCTGCTCCTAAATTTCCTCATCTGTAAAATGAGTACCAAACAGCATCTCTCTTACAGGATTAATTTGAGTAAATGAAAAGTCAAATGTAAAGTGCTTGGCACTGTGCAAGTCCCCAGTAAAAGGTCAGCTGTAACGAGGCTGATGATGTTGATTTGCTCCTGATCTCATTTATCCCCAACGTACAATGCGGTTGTGGGGAGGCAGTAGCTGGGAAACATGGAGATCACCATTCGAAACTCATTTTTAAAAAAGATTAGAAGGAAATAGATGAAATGCTACTATTGGTTATCTTTCTACAATAAAACTCTGATGGATTTAATGGGTTTTGTTTTTTGGCTTTTTTTTTTACCTTTTATTCTTCTCTAGTCTCCAAATTTTCTATGAGAATCATGTATTACTTTCATAATAAAAGAAACATACACATATTTTAAAAACAAACAAGGGGGTTTGAGTAAAGACACTCAAATTGGAAGAGTGACGATCGTGACAATATTTTAGCCTGCTGGATCCTGGTTACCAACTCCTAAAAAAAAATATCTTTTTCAGCAATTAAGGAAAATCCTAGGAAATGCCCTCAGAATCTTAGAGTTAAAAGTACTTTTATAGGTCACTTAGTCCAAACTCACAACTAATAGCCAACATCAGTCAAGCACTTTACAGCTTACAAATTGCTGTGCATTTATCTATGGAGCTCACCTGATCCTCACCACACTGTAAAGGTATAAGACAGCTATGGTGTAACGGAAGAAGCATGAGCTCAAGAGTCAGAAGCACCTGGCTTCAAATCACAGCTGTGCTGTACAGCCTCAAGGAATTCAATCAACCTCTGTTTTCTCTTCTATAAAATGGAGATAAAACAATATCTGTCCTAGCTAACCCAGGGAGTTGTTGAAAGAATAGAGTGAGATAATATTAGTGAAAGTACTTTGTACACTATACAAAAGGCCCTTTATCATCTGGGCCCAGCCTTCTTCTCTGCTCTTACCACTCCCTACTTTGCACCCTATCCTCTAAGTGTACTAAACTACTCAGGATTCCCCAAACTTGCTCTCAAGCCTTCTAGCCCTCATCCTGCTTTCAAGAAGGTCCTTCCTCTCGCCTCTCTTCCTATCCCTCCCCCACTGTGCTTCATTAACCCCTGCTCATCTCTCAGAACCCAACTTAGGTGTCATTTCCATTAAGAACGCTTGCCAGGCCACCCCCATTTCAGGTGAAGTAGATGCCTTTCCTCTGTCTTCATGTAGCAGCAGCATGTATCTCCATGTGTCATTTTTGTCTCAATATAGTATAACTGTCTATGGACATATCTATTTCTCAACTATAAACTTAAGGGTAGGGACCAGATACGATTCATCTGTTTCTTCAGAGCCCGTGACAATGCCTGATGCTTAATATGTCTTAAGCAATGAATGAACTGACAATTAAAACATTAGTTTTCATATAATAGGTACACAAGACGTTTATGCAAAAAGGCAGTACTTCTCAACCTTGGCTCCATATCAGAATCACCTATAAACCTTCAAAAATAGAAATTCCAAGAGATTTTGATTAACTAGACTTGAGATAGAGCCCAGGCAACTGCATCTTTTTTTTACATCTTCACAAGTAGTTCAATGCATAGCCAAAACTGAAAACCACTGCTATACATAATTGTAGTCATAAAATTACAATTCTACCTAACATCTAAGATGTAAGCTTAACACCTTACAATTCATTTTCACATATATTATCAATCTTCACAACTCTGTGAGTTAGGTATTTCTACTTTCCAAATGAAGAAATTGAGATTTAAACAAGTGTCCATCTAGGTCTTCGTCTAACTTCAAATTTAATACTCTTCCTTCTACCTCTATCTCCTTCCCTAGAAGGTGATAAATAATGATGCAGCAATACACAAAGTACTATGCGGTCAAGGGTTCAAATGAGGAAGACATCAATCCCAGCTTTGTGGGAATCAGCGAGAGAATAAGGAAAACCGGGTCTTGAAGACATAGGCAGGCAGATGAGGGTGGAAGCCACACATAGAGTACTGTCACTATCATTTATCACCACAAAAGATTCAAAAGGCAGATTCTATAAAGGAGAAAAATGTTCTTGCCAGCCTCAGTTGGC
Source organism: Ceratotherium simum simum (assembly GCF_057802395.1). NCBI lineage: Eukaryota > Metazoa > Chordata > Mammalia > Perissodactyla > Rhinocerotidae > Ceratotherium > Ceratotherium simum. The sequence goes on from NC_141906.1 coordinate 33,701,834, forward strand.
ACTTAGTCTCAAAAGGAAAGGGACACTGGAGAGGACTAGAAGTGGAAAACCGGAAGAAGAAAGCCCCATAAACAAGAAGGAATTTCCCAATGCTGCATGCAAATTACCTCACCCTGACTCCATGAATAAGTGCCAAGACATAATGGATGTTTTCTAACTAAGACTTACATCAATTTTAGAGAATTAATCAATACAAAATAAAATCATATTAATGAGGGATCAACGAACCTCTGGTTCTTTCCAGACTTATTACTACACTATTCTTGGAGAGGAGATAATCTGGAGGATCCTAGCACACAGATGATTTCCCCCATCTCAAAGACTAGGATGGGAAAGTGGAGGAAGTTATTCATGAGAGAGAAAGCTTAACAACACAAGAACAGAAAAATGTATTACATTATGTTAATAAATTTAAGATGGCAAAGAGAAATGAATATTCAGGTGACTCAGAATACTGAATAAAGTCTGATCTCTCAGCTTCAGTAAAGAAGTGTTATCTTTTAAGTCTGCAATATCACGACCATCTGACACAGAGTTTTATCAACAATTATTTTTTTCTAGTTCAAACCGTGGACTTCAATCAGGATTTTCATAGAGGGAAGAGGCTAAAGAGATTAGGAAGCACTAAAAGGACATTTCTCAGTGCCCCAAAGTTCAGTTTGATAGAGTCTAAAAGGCAATATGATGTAGTGGCGAAAGTAAAGTACTACATTTAGATTCAAAAAATGTAGTTTTAAACCAATATTCAGTCATTTGCTAATGATGTGCCATTGAGCAAAGCAAGACTTCTACGATCCTGTCTCCTAACTCATAAAATGGAAATACCTATCTCACAGGGTTGTTGGGAACACTGAACAAAAAACACCAGGGGAAGATGTTACTCTTTTCCCTGTATGAATGATAAATGGAAATGCATGTAAATCTGTCTTCACCAATCTTTGTATGCACAAAAAAGAGAGCAGGCTAAATGAAGAAAAATTTTAACTCTCACAGCAATATACTTGCAAAATATTCCTATATCCTCTAAACAGAAAAATTAAAGCAACCTTGGCAATAAAAATAACACATAACTGCTGGTATCAGGTGGTTATGAACTGGAATTAAGATATGCCACTTACTTTCAGCAAAACCTTGAACAAGCTCCCTTTGTCGGTCTGAGCTTCAAACTTCTTATCCATGAAATAGAGATACTAGCAATCATTTACATGCTTATTTTGAACACGGGAGAAGACGTCCATAGTGTCTGGTACATAACAGGTGTTCAATAATGTAACCTACTGTTAATAAGTTTACCACCACCTAACAACTAGCTAAAAAATTATATTTTTCAAAGCTTTCTTTATATTCAATATTTTATTTAGTTGCTTCATAACCCTGTAACCTAGTCATAACAACTATTACTATCTCAATTTTACAACAGTTGAGACAAAAAGTAGAGATAAAATTACTTCCATAAAGTCATGCAGTAATATAGAGACTAAATTAAGGTCTCTTGACTTTCTCCAGGTTTCATTATCCACACACACACCCCCTCTCCCCCTGCAAATTACAACATTAGTCCTTAGAAATTAAAATGACATCTATGAAACAGTATATTCTTTAGATAACCTTAAACTTCTCCCTTTACTATACCAAAAAAAAGTTTTTTCCCTACTTCTGTTATGATTTAGAAAGATAAAAAAGGGGGAAAGGAAAATTCACTAAAACCAGCAACAATGGAATTGAGAATTGTCTCAAATTAGCAACTGCTGATTCTACCTTGATTTTGGTTTTAGTTTTCCCCAACAAAGCTACAGACCTCTTAATCAAAATTTTTTAAAGTCTGCTTATCAAAATGATGCTTGTTTGATAAACTATTCCTAAATTGAGGGGAAAAAATTAGGACAGCTTTCTCCTATCTTTATGAGTATATATCATTTTTTTATCCCTCTATTTTATCCCTTCATTTCAGCACTTTTCACACCATACTGTAATATCTTTAACTCCTTAAGGACTTCAACCACATCCTCTGTATACTGGAACATCCTGTCCCTCAGCATGGGGCCTGGCACAGGGTAAAGAAGGACTCAATAAGTGCTTATAAATAAACCGATGAACAAACGAAGCCAATCTTTCAGAGGGAAGCTAGGAAAGGAAAAAACCTGGACATGGTATCTTAGGTTGATAAGAAAGTGAAAGAAACAAAATATTTTAAGAGCTTCATAAGGAAGAGAAATTTGTGTGTGGAGTCAAACAGGCCCTTGTACTGCTTCAAGTATCACTGGAGAAAGACAAAAACCACAGGAGATCTGGAAGAGACAGTTTCAAGTTAATTTCAAGTTAAAAGGCTCAAAAGTTGGGGTGCTTATTTAGACAGGCAAAACCAAGTTGCAAATTCCCAAGAAACAATCCTGGCCTAGAATATTTTAACAGCAGTTTTCAGGTCTTGGGTAAAAGGGCAAAAGTTAACTTTGGTGGAGAAAGACAGACGTAAAAGGGAAGAAAAGCTCAGTCTAAAATCAATCCCCAAAAATGTTACAATCCACTGAGATTTGTATATTGAAGTATGGTTCCTCTTCATTCTGAGAACTATTCTTGAATAAAACCCCAATGTAGCAGCTGGCAACAAACGATACTAGATCCTATTATTCATTCAACGCATACCTGAGCGCCTGCTATATGCAGTCACTATTCTAGGCACTGGGATTACAGTTGTGAACACACCAGACAAAATTCTCTGCTCTCAGGAAGCTTTCATTCTAGCGGCAAAAGACAGATGACAAACGAATGGAATGGAATAGAATAGAATGCAATGTCAAGCAGTAAGTGCTATGAGAAAAAAGAAGGGAGGGAGGGAGCTGGCAAGAAGCTGGTCTTATCAAGAGCAGATCTTTTAACATAGTGGTTCTCAAACTTTAGCAGATATCAGAATCACCTGGAGGGCTTGTTAAAGCAGAGGTTTTGGGGCACCAACCCCAGAGTTTTTCAGTTGTAGGTCTGGGATGGGACAAATAATTTGCAATTCTAATCAATTCCCAGATTATGTTGATGTTGATGGTGCAGGCACAACACTTGGAGCTATTGTTCTAACCCAAAGGATCAGGTAACCTCTGTCTCATGGGTCTTCACTTGCTTCTTCATTCATACATTCATTCATTCATTTCAAACACTTACTCAGTGCTAGGAACTTTGCTAGGCACTAAAACTAAACAGATCCTGCCCTCCAGAAATTCACAGGTTAATGAAAAGACAGGCATAAACTCAAATAATTGCAACAGAGGGCTGGAGAGCTGTAAGAGTGGTATATACATGAACGAGAGGATGGAAGAGCGACTCATTCTAAGGAAGTAATAGGAGAAGAGATTAAGGTGCTGCTGCCCAGAAGTCCAAAAAGCACTTATCCACAGACAGGTAGGGGGTAGAAGGCCGGCATTCTGAACAGAAAGAACAGCACGTGCCAAAGTAGAAATGAGAAAGAGGATGGCAGGGGAGTTACAGAAAGTAAAGGGGCAAAGGGAGGCCGTAGTCTGATCTCTGAGAGCTTCTTATTCATGTTCAAGAGTTTGAAAACTTATCTTTAGGCAATGACTAGTCAAGGGTGGGAAGAAAAAACGTGATTGGTTTTGTTTTATAAAGATCTCTCTGGAGACATAGTGCCCTCCTTTCAGAAAGCACTGCTTCCTCCAAGCCTAACACAGGGCTTCATAATGTGCTTAGTAAACGATATTGAATTGAACTGAACAAGCTTTTTGTCTTATAAATGAGAGACAGGTCACCACCTTCCCTGCAGGACTCACTTTGGCCAGGACAAGACTTGTAAAGCAGGTCCAGCAGCCTCAATTATTGCACCCTACTCCCTGTACAACGGGAGTCCCCCAGAGATTAGGGCAGGCCTTCATTGTTTACATGCCGACCTCACCCACTAGACTTTGAGCTCTTTATAAAGACAGGGAATGTCTGAACAGCCCCCATAGTCCTAGCAGGAGACCTGAAACACAGTAGCTCTCCAGACTCCAGTAATGTTGGGTAAATGAATGACTGAATAAAGCAAATTTACCAGCCAGACCTAGGAGCCCCTATAGGTAAGGTTATAGACAAGCTTCAGAGACTGTTTCTGGGTTTATGTTCCCAAAACCCTTTTGGAGCAGTGGAGTTTCTAGGTGAGGTGAAGTGGATTTCATATGCACCTGGTTTAGGATTTCCCAAATAGGAACAAAGAATGTTACAAGTGCTGTAGTAGAAACCCTACCAGGCCTCTGAGGGCCTCAATGAGAAGTCAGTTTTGCCTGAGTAGTTTGGGGGTGGATGCCAGCAAAGACTTCATATGGGGTGGGGAGGGTTCTTCAGTGGAGTCTTGAAGGCTGAGTAGGCGCTTGATACCTGCCTGTTTCTAGGGCATAAATGCAAACCCCTGGAGCTTTAAGGCTGGAAGTGACCTGCCCAAGGTCACACAGGAAGTAGGTGAAGTCACAAGGTGAGACCAATGAGGCATCTATGTACCGTGTACTGTTGACTGTTTTCTCCTGACAAAGTTGTGAGAGCCCAAAAACACAAGAGGAAAAATTAAAACAATTTTCTCAGGAACAATTCTTAAAATAAAGGCTAGACTAATGCATTTGAATTTTTATTGGTAACCGTAGTACTAACTCTTCCCTTCACCTTTCACAGTTCTGGAGGGGAAAGCCTAAGACAGTTATCCAAGGGGTTTAACAAACAAGCACTTTGCTCCCAACACCCAAAACTTCTCAAGTATTCTTCCAAAACACTCCCAGCATTTTTTGCTGTTAAAATATTCAAGACAGTAAAGGCTATAATAATGTCTTTTGAAATGGAAAAAGGAACATAAAATAGCTATAATTCTCCTTTCCCTGTGTTTTTAACTCCACAAGTTGCCGAGTACCCGGGGTGGGGGAAGGGCTGCAAACCCAAGCACCATCCAGTCGTGTTTTTCAAGGAGCTCAACCCTCCAGGTGAGTCCCAGGCCCGGACAGGGGTGCGTTTTCCAGGCAGAATGAGTCGGACGCCCCTGTGCTCGGCTGCCCCGTGGGGGCCCAGGGTTAGCGCCGGACGACTGCAAAGTTTGCGAGGGAGTCGCTCCGCGCCCGGGACCTGTCGGGGCTCCCGGCCCCTCCCCCGCCCCCTCCCGGGTCCCCGGGGTCCCCAGCGCCTGAGCCCGGCGGCCGCGCCGGGGGTGCAGGGGGCCTTTGTTGGTCCGACAGGAGCGGCCAGCCCCGCCTTGCCTCACCTGGGGCCCCCGGCCGCCCGCCCGACCCCGGCGCGCGGAATGAATGGGCCCAGGCCCCTCACCCCGCGCCCGCGCCCACGAGCACGCCCGCGCCCCGCCGGGCAGCCCGGCCGCCGGGGGTACCGGGCGGGAGGCCGGCTCTCACCTTCCGCGCTCGCTCGGCTCTACTCGGCTCCTCCTCCTCCTCCACCCGGTGGCGGCGGCCGAGCCGGGAAGGGAGCGCACGGGGAGCCGCTTCACTTTCTCCCTCCCGCCGCCGCCGCGCGCTCGACGCCTCCCCCACCCCGCTCGTGCCGGGAGTCCCCTCAGGACAGGGGGGATCAGCGACCGAGAGGGGGCCCGGAGGGAGCTGGGCGACGAGGCTGAGGGGGTGCGGTGGGGGGTGGGGCCTTGAGGGGGCGCGGGCGGCCTCTGGGGGAGGAGGTGGGGAGACGGTTCTTTGAAGGGTTTTGAGAGCGCGTGAAAGAGGGGACAGGAGTCCGAGGGGAAGCGTCTGTGGAGTAGGACGGCAGAGCGGTGAGGGAGGCGCGAGGGACGCAATGAGGGGCGTCTCCTGTGCTGCCGGCACCTTGGGCTCCAGATGCAGCCGGGGCCGGGTCGCCTCCCCCGCCCGCCCCGCGCTATTGTATGCCGCCGGGCCGGGCCGACCTCCTCTCCCCCGCCCCTCCCCCGCGAGGCCTCGGCGCCGGCGGAGCCCGGCCAGCCCCGCCTCCCGCAGGTGGGAGGGGGCGGGGAGGACCGGACCGACACGTGAGCGAGGCCGACCCAGGCGAGGGGGATGGGGAGCGCCTTGAATGACGTCATCGGCGCATGACGCCAGATGGTGGGGAATCACCCGGCTACCGCTTGACGTCATTGCGCCCGCGTCTCGCCTCTCACACCGTACTGTCTGCCGGTGCAGGCATTTTTGACGTGCCCTGTCCCCGGGAAGGTTTGGGGACGATTTCTGGAGGCATTGGTGGTGTAGTCAGGGTCAAAAAAGACAGCTAATCCCCTGGTTTTGTGGTCTTCAGGTTACAAAGCACCACAGAATCCTCTGGGTCATTGCCAAAAGCTGAATTTGAAAACTACCTCATCTCCTGTGACCTCAAAGGCAGACATTTATTATACTATTTGCTTTCTTTGCGGGGGGAGGGGCAGGGAGACAAAGAAATGACAATGGAGGTTTGAACTATCTTGAAATAAATGGGTTCCCTTTCCCGTTTTTCTCCTACCACTGAGGCTACATTCAACCCAAACCTTTCCCCTGAGCTCAGATTCTGTATTTCCCAGTGCCTCGTGGACAGCGTCGTTTGCATACTCGACTGTACCTCAAATTCCACAAGTCCAAAACAGCGTTAGTGGCTAAGGGAATCATTGCCTTGCTTCAAATCCCAGCTGTAGAAATGTTAGTGATAGGACCTTAACCTTTCCAAGCCACAGTTTCTCCATAATAAGTAGTACCGGAGTATCCTTAATTTGATCTCTCTAAGCCCCAGTTTTTCCCTAATAGTAATAACTACAATTTAGCACGTATTAAACCCTTGGGAATGTTGGCTATTCCTATTACCATTTTCCACCAAACTTGTGACTCATGCTGTTTCCTGGTCTCAGTGAGTGGACCACCATCCAGCAGTCCCCTAAGCCAGAAATATGGACATAGCCCTCATTCTTCCTCTTTCAACACCCTTATCAAATTAGTCCCCACATCCTGTAGAGTCTCCTTAATATTTCTTGAGTCCTTGCCCTTCTCTTCACTCACTACCTCCTGGACAACTGGAGCAGGTTTCAGCCTCTCCAAATCCAATCCATTCTTACATACAGGGTAGCCTTTTAAAACCACAAATCTGATGATGATCACTTTTAAATACTGTTTAAACACTCTGAAAGGCTTTTGTTGCTTTTAGGATAAAGTCCAAACTCCTTAACTTGGCACTGTACAACCTTGGTGCTTAACAACAGCCTTTCCAGCTTCCTCTCACACATGTTATCTTTTGCTCCAGCCACACTGAAATGCTACTTAATGTTCTTTGAACACACAGTTCTTCATTTCTCTGGGCTCTTCTCTCTTTATGTCATTGGCCAACACTCATTCATTCTACAAAGTCCAGCTCAAATGTCATGTTCATTTATTCACTTGACTAATATTTCTTAGTTTCTCTGAGCCTTCACAATCCTGTAATCCGTAGTACTTCCCTGCCTTTTATGGCGTGTAGCACACTGTGTGGTAACTGTACTTGTGTATCTGACTCCCTGAGCCCCTCGAAAGCAGGTCATATTCCTGTCCATGCTATCTATATCCCCAGTATCTGACACATAGTAAGAATCAATGTTATAAAAATGTATTTAATAGATGTTCACATAGTGCTTACTATGTGCCAGATACTATTCTAAGCACTATCTCCTTTAAACCTCTAACAACCCTTTGAGATAAACTACTGTTATTCCCCCATTTTATTGATGAGGAAATTGAGACAAAGGGGGATTAAATAACTTACACCGACAGTGAATTATTCCAAACGAAACTGTTTTTGCATGGTCTCTGTGTAGGCAGAATAATGGCTGCCTAAAAATGTTCACATCCTAATCCCCAGAACCTATGAATATGTTACCTTCCATGACAAAAGGAACTTTGCAGGTGTAATTAAATTAAGGATCTTGAGATGAGGGGGTTATTCTGGATTATCCAGATGGATTTAATGTAATCACAAGGTTCCTTAAAAGTGGAAAAGGGAGGCAGAAGAGTGAGGAAAAAGTCGATTCGACTACAGAAGAGGTCAGATGTGAGATGTGATTCAATGTGAGAAGCACTCCGCTCACCCTTTGAAGACAGAGGAAGAGAGCTACCAGCTAAGGAATAAAAACAACTCCAAAAGCTGAAAAAGGCAAGAAAACGGATCCTTTCTTGGAGCCTCCAGAAAGGAACAGGGCCCTGCCAACACCTTTTAGCCTAGTAACACCCATTTTGGACTTCTGAACCCCAGAACTATAAAATAATGAATATGTGTTGTTTTAAGCACTACATTTATGATAATTGGTTACAACAGCAATAGGAAACTAAAACAGTCTCAGATCAAGGGCGGCTGCTCTATCCTAACAAGTGGGAGAGGGCTACTTGCTAGAGGTGCAAGCTTCTCAGTTGCATCCACCCAAATATCTCCATCCCAGCCTCGGGGTCCCACTCCCACCTGCAAGAACCCTGGCTTTAGCGTTAAGAGAACAGTCAAAGGATCTCTGCCACCCTAACTATTACATTCTGGGCCTGATTTTCAGCATAGTCTGCTTTCCAGCTTCAAGAGAAGAGAGTTTTTAAAAAATCTTCCATGGAGCTCTTTTGGATTTCATACCTGGTCCTGAATTGATAGGTGGATGACCTGAGCCTGAAATTCTCTTTCTTCAAGGCTTTTAAGATAGTTAACAAAATCAAGCCAATACTACGAAATTAATTAACATTACCCCCATACCATTCAAGTGCTAGAGCATGCATTCTCAATGGGGGCAATATCTCCCCAAAGGAAGTGAAAACTGAAAAAATATCTTAGATATTACAATGGTTTGTGGCCTCCAAAGCTCAACCCTATTTGACAAAATCTTATTCCTTAGTATTTAACTTCTCTGGCCAGGGATGCTTTATTTTTATGTACTTTTTTATTGAGATATAATTGACATATAACATTGTATTAGTTTTAGGTGTACAACATAATGACTTGATACATGTATATATTGTGAAATGATTATCACCATAAGTTTTGTTAACATCCATCACCACATATAGTTACAAATTTTTTTTTCTTGTGATGAGAACTTTGAAGATTTACTCTCTTAGCAACTTTCAAATATACCAAGTAATATTGTTTACTATAGTCACCATGCTGTAGATTACGTCCCTAGGACCTTGTTTATCTTACAACTGGAAGTTCATACCATTTGACCACCCCCCACCTGGGATACTTTAAATTTAATTTAATTTCTCTCCTTAGGAGGGTAATATTTAAAATTAAATTAAATTAAAAAGGTTGAGAATCCCTGTGCTACAGTTACTGCATAATCTGATGTTCTCCTTCCACTTGTGCTTCCAGTCTACCGCGAGTGAAGAGCTTGGTTGTTGGGATAGCACAGCATGTCAGGGTCTATCACTGCTCAACTTACCACCAACAATAGAGTCCTTGTTGCCGTATGATCAGTGAGTGATTCAGTCCAGAATCTCATCCTGAGGGTCTTTACTCTGGGATAACTCTTGGTATCAACTACCTGAGTTTAGGTCTCCCAAAATCAGAGCCTGAGATAAATACTTGGGTGTAGGTAGTTTATTTCGGTGTAGGTAGTTTATTTTCCCAATCCTAGGAAACAGGAATGAGACGAGAGAAAGGGAAAGCCAATGTAGCATGTGTTATTGAGGGTCTCACTTCTGTCAGAACTTCAGAGAAGCATACAGAATGCCTCCCAGAGTAGACCACCTGGAAGATGAGAGCTTTTGTCTACCGGCTTCCATCTCTCATTGAGTGATGGTTATCCCCAGGGCTGTTGACTCCCCTAGACGTTGTGGCTTTGTTTGCAAGTCTAGCAAGTGACTACAGATGTCAGAGAAGGTCCAGAGGCAGAATAAGGAAAGATGTGAAGTGTACACTTGAGGTGACACACTAGCAGCATGAGGGGAGTTGGAACTGTTCACCACAATTGCGGCTGAACTCAGAGGTGGTCTAAGGGAGTGTGACAACAAGTACCAGAGATGTCTGCTACAGACTAAGTAGGTTTCATTTATACATTCACATTGTAAAACCAACTTTAGTAGATAATTGCAAACCTGCTTTCCAAAATAATTGAACCAATTTACACTCCCACCAGTTATTCCATATCCCCACTAATACTTGGTATTATCAATCTTTATTATTTTAATCATTCAGGCAGGTATGTAGTGATCTTGCATTATTATTTTAATTTTCATCCCTTTGATTACTAATGAGGTTGAAAACCTGTTTGTAAGTTTGTTGCTCATTTGGATATCCTCTTTTTTTTTTTAAACTTATTTTCTTTCTTTTTTTGGTGGTGGGGGGAAGATCGGCCCTGAGGTAACATCTGTTGCCAATCCTCCTCTTTTCTTCTTTTTTTTCCTCCCCAGAGACCCCAGTACATGGTTATATATCCTAGTTGTAGGTCCCTCTAGTTCTTCTGTGTGGGGCGCCACCTCAGCCTGGCTTGATGAACAGTGAGTAGGTCTGAGCCTAGGATCCGAACCGGTGAACCCTAGGCCACGGAAGTGGAACATGTGAACTTAACTGCTGTGCCACTGGGCTGACCCCTGGATATCCTCTTTTGTGAAGTATCTGTTCAGATCTTTTGCTCAAGCTTTTAAAATCAACTTTATTGAGATATAATTTACATATAATAAAAATACACCTATTTCACGTGTTTTGCATGATAAGTTATGACAAATGTATATCCCTTGTAACCACTGCCACACCCCTTCTGTCTCAGGAAGTTCCCTTGTGCCCCTTGCAGTCAGTCCCCTACCTGCCTATCAATGATCTGCTTACTGTCACTATAAATTAATTTCACCTGTTCTATAATTTCATATAATTGGAACCATACAGTAGGTACTTCTTTGTGTCTGGTTTCTTTCATTCAGCATAATGTCTTTGAGATCATCCATGTTGTTTCATGTGTCACTCAGTACTTCCTTTTTATTGCTGAGTAGTATTCTGTTGTATGGATATACTACAATTTGTTTATCCATTCAACTATTGATGGGCATTTCAAGTTTGGCACTATTATGAATAAAGCTACTATGATCATTCATGTACAAGTCTTTGTACAGTTATATGTTTTCATTTCTCTTGGGGATGAAACGGATGGGTTGTAGGGTAAGTGTATATTTAACTTCATAAAAATTGCTAAACTGTTTTCCAAGATGGTTGTACCATTTGGTGTCCTTTTCACATGTCCCCATCATTCTTCGAGCACTTCCTTGCTTTTTGGCCCAAGATGTTCTATGCTCTTCTTGTATTTTCTTTGACCCAGCCCTCAAGTCAGCCATTTCTCCAAGGAGTTCTGATTCCTTTCTTTGAAGGATAGTATTTAAAAGGCAAAATCTAAGCACTGGGCGAGCTCATTACTATGGAGTGTCGCTGTTCCCAAGTGTTCTTGGTGTATATGAGACTACAAGCAGACTCACTCTCACTCTCCTTCTAGCCTTTAAAAAGCATGCCACCATGAGTTCTATAGCTGCAAGGAAATGAATTCTGCCAGCAACTTGAGGGAGCTTGGCAGCCTTTGAAGATAATGTAGCCCACCAATACCATGATTGTAGCCTTGTGAGACCCTGAGCAAAGGCCCTATCTAAGTCATCCCCAGATTCCTAACCCAAAGAAATTGAGATAATAAATATGTGTTTTGGGGGTTTTTTTTGTGAGGAAGATCAGCCCTGAGCTAACATCTGCCAATCCTTCATCTTTTTACTGAGGAATACTGGCCCTGAGCTAACATCCGTGCGCATCTTCCTCCACTTTATATAGGATGCTGCCACAGCATGGCTTGACAAGCGGTATGTCGGTGCGTACCCAGGATCCGAACCAGCGAACCCCGGGCCACCGCAGCAGAGCGCGCACACTTAACCACTTGCACCACTGGGAAGGCCCCAAATATGTGTTTTTTTAAGCCATTAAGTTTGTGGTAATTTGTTACTGAGCAATAGAAAATTAATACAGGAGGGGAGGGAGAGAAGGCTCCACAGATCAGAGGTACTCATGCCAGTTTGGGAAGGCAGAAGAGAAGCAGAGAGCATCTTCCTGCTGCTTTGGCTGTTGCTGCTGGGGAAGAGCAGTTATGGAGACTTTGGGTTTTTCTGCAACAGTATCTCTATCTAGAGGTAGCAGCAGCAGCAGCAGCAGCAGCCTCATCCCTTGGTTGCAGCAATAGTTGAGTATTCTTGAACATCAATAGTTCCATTGGTGGGCTTCTGATCCCCCAGCTCCCTAATTGTGCAAGAGGTGGCATCTCCACTGGCAGGTCAGTTTGGCAGTGTTGTTCTGGGAGTTATTCCTGGAGGTCCAGCCTACAACTCACTCCTAAATTTGCAACAACCTTATAAGTACCTCATTTCTCTTTAAGTCTTTGTCTACTTACAATAGCTAGGCTGATTTCTGTTTGCTACACCTGAAGCTTAACTGATATACCCTCTTTTGCTTGAGCTACTTTAAAAGGCTTCCTGTTCCTTGTGGCCAAGTGATCCTGGTCTAAGATACCAGTGGGGGCATTAAGAGTTAACTGTTGAGACAAGGGGTGGGAACTGAGGAGTTCAGTGAGGCTGGGCTAGAGCTAACTCATTCAGCCAAGACATTTCACTCATTCCCTGCTCTGTGTCAGGCTGGGTTCTGGAAATACACAGATGGATCATGAACACCCTGCCTAGAAAGAGCTCAAAGCTAGTTGGAGAGGTAAATACATATATGAGTACATCAGAGTACAACATGTTATGACCTGTAAAAGGAATTAATTAAATGTAGTGGGAGCCCAGAGAAGACAGCAATAATTCTGCACCCTGCCCCCAGGGGTATTAGGAGATTGCATTTGAGCTGGATCTTATAGAATGGGTGAGCCTAAAAAGAAGAAAGAGGAAAAGGACCCACCACTCATAAGCCTTGTTGAACCCAGAGGGAGTCAGTCACTTTGATTGCATCCTTCCTTTTAACCCTCAGAATATCCCCAGAGATACGTATTATTATTTCCTTTTTACAAATAAAGAAGCTGAGCCTCAGAGAGGTTAATAATTGACAATGTCACACAATTGGATAGGAAACAAGCTGATAGGTTCTCTTTTAGTTAGTGTAAACATAAAAATACTTACACCAGGGTATGAAATCACTTGAGGAATCATAGGGAGGGCTAAAGAAAAAGTCTCCAGGCTGAGCTTTCAGGAGTGACTCCCCAAGTCCTACTGGTGGGAACCACCAAGAGAGTTGCGGCCCTACCACAGTCAGGAAGCCCCCCTTCAGGATGCTGGCTCCCTCTTAACACTGCCATCTCCACTGCAGTTCACACTAGCACAAATGGTTACCTTTTGCCCTGCCCCTCTCCCTACTTAACTCAGTTCCAAACTCAAGTCCTGCAAGATTGCATCTGATTTGTGGACCCTAGCTAGAAACAAGTCTGGGAAATGTGCTGTAGATTTCCAGCCTCCAGTGCAGGAAGACATACCAGAAAGCAGTTGGACTGGTTGTTGAGTGAGCCAATCCATCATTTCTGCCACATGCAGTTTGATGGACTTAAGAATATTCATTCAAGAACACTAAAATGATTGATAATGCCAATCATCTGTGGAAATGGACACTCACATACACTATTGGTGGAAGTGTAAACTGATATAAATTTATCGGAAGGTACTTTGACAGCAACTAATAATATTAAAAGCATGCAATATTAAAAGTAGCAGTACCACTTTTAGGAGTCTATCCCACCAAGAAAAAAATAGCACAAATACATGAAGTTCAAGAATGTTTATTGCAGCATTGTAGCTACATAAATCTGGAAACACCCTAAACATTCAAGAATAGGTGACTAATTAAATAAATAAATGATACATCCATATAGCAGAATACTATGCAGGCATTAAAAGGAATTAAATGGACCTCTATGTACTGGCTTGAAAATATGTCCTTGATATGTTGTTGAGTGCAAAAAAGCAAGTTGCAAGAAGTCTGTGTATTATGATCTCATTTTTTGTCTTTTATTTTATTTTATTATTTGGTGTGTGTGTGTGAGGAAGATTGGCCCTGAGCTAATATCTGTTGCCAATATTCCTCTTTATGCTAAGGAAGATTGGATCTGAGCTAACATCTGTGCCCATGTTCCTCTATTTTTTTGTATGTGGGACACCGCCACAGCATGGCTTGATGAGCAGTGCATCAGTCAGTGCCCGGGATCCGAACCCTCAAACCCCGGGCTGCCGAAGTGGAGCACATTGTGAACTTAACCACAAAACCACCAGGCTGGCCCCTCATTTTTTGTCTTTTACAATGGACTTAAAAGATATGTCAATATAAGTATAGGAAAAATTGTTGATTGTGCTTACTCTTGGGGATTGGAAGAGTGAAGTTAAGGGGACTTTCATACACTTTATATAATTTTTTAAAGCCAGGAATTATAGGTAAGATTTGCTTTGTTGGTTGTGATTTTCAGTATTTTTCTTGTGTGTGTGTGTGTTTTAAACTTTTTTGTTTAAGGATAATCTGTTTTTTTAAACTAGAAATAAAAATAAAAATGGAAATGGGTGGTTTGAACCCAGAACCAGTCCCAGTGCACTGAGGAGGCTCTCCAGGATGCGAGGTAGAGAGGTCCATGCTTAGACCCAATCTGCAGAGTCACTGGGAGCTGATCTAGGTTGATCAGCTGGTGGAGGAGCAAGACAGGGGCTGGGAGCCTTTGGGAACTGGGTGAACATCTGCAAGTCCAGGGAGGAGAATGTGTGCCCAGGTCCTTATCTCTCCATAGAGATGAGTCTGCCATGAGGGTCTATTGTGGGTTAGGCATGGTGATAGGCACTAGGGTTATGAAGATAAGTAATAGAATCCTTGTTATCAGAATGTTTACTGTCCAAAGAACAATAATATCAATGAAAATTCATATCTGAAATCGTAATTTTTACATAGATCTATATTGCCCTTAACAATTTATAAAACACTTTTCTTCTCACTTGCTTCTCTCAACAGCCCTGTGAGGGAGCCAGGGCAAGAGTTGTGTCCCCCTTTTACAGATGAGGAAACTGAGGCTCAGAAAGCAACTCACTCAAAGTGCATATACCAACTGCATTTTACCAACTGCTTTCACAACCATTAATTCATTCACTAAGGGCATAGCTGGGCCTAGGAGAGGGCACGGGGAGAGTAGTGCTGTTTTCAGGTCCCCTGCGTGGTGCGTTCTATCCTACGATGTGTTCTATTCAGCTGCTTCATCCAAGAATTCCATCCAACTCGGCAACGTGTAGAGGGCTCATATTGTCTCATATTGTCTGTATCAAAGGGATACGTGATACATATTTGTTAAATGAATGTCTGAATGAATAGCTGTGTTCGGGGCGGGCCCGTGGCTTGGCGGTTAAGTGTGCGTGCTTTCCATCCAACTCGGCAACGTGTAGAGGGCTCATATTGTCTCATATTGTCTGTATCAAAGGGATACATGATACATATTTGTTAAATGAATGTCTGAATGAATAGCTGTGTTCGGTGCGGGCCCGTGGCTTGGCGGTTAAGTGTGCGTGCTCCACTGCTGGCAGCCCAGGTTCAGATCCCTGGCACGCACCAACGCACCACTTGTCTGGCCATGCTGAGGCCGCGTCCCACAAACAGCAACTAGAAGGATGTGAAGCTATGACATACAACTATCTACTGGGGCTTTGGGGGAAAAAAATAAATAAATAAAAATTTTTTAAAAATAGCTATGTTCAACATCCTTGCTCATGAATTTTTCTGCCTCCTCAAATTGTAGGAAATTTTTGTTTGTACATAGAAACTAATATAAAGGCTCTTCTGAAAGCCTGTGTGAAATAAAATTTTCCAAACCTGGCAGAAAGCCTTCCTTGACAAAAGCCTTCATTACCATCTTTGGGATTTTCAATAACAAAGGGAGAACAGCTCCTATGAAAAAGGTTTAAATTTATTTTTAATTTTATTATTATTTTATTTCACGAGTGATACCCATTCACTACTGAAAAAAAGAAAGATAAAAATGGAGGAAATTGAAAAATGAAATTCTAAAAGGTCACCTATAATCCCACCATAAACAACTATTGTTAACATTTTAATGTATAACCCCTTTCATATGTATACACATGTAAATAAATATAAAATTTTTTTTAAATGAATGGTCATATTATTCTTACAATTTTACAGATGTCTTTCCTTAGGCTGTTCCTTCACCCTGGAATGCATTTCCTCCTTTTTGTTCTTCACTTGCATATTTCCTACACATCTCTCTAGACCTAACACATGATCTCACCTTTGGGAAGCCTATTCTGCCCTCTCTGCCTTCCTCCACCCTAGGTGGATTACGTACTTACCTCCTCAGTTTTCCAATGATGCTTTGGTTATCTCTTTATTACACTTTTATCTTAATTAGTTGTTTACTTGTCTGTCTGTCCCACAGTCAGGGAGCTCCTCGATGGCAGGGATCATGCTCAGAGCAGCTTTTGTGGATTGGGCATATGGATAGATGGAGTGATGAATACCTAAATGAATGATGCAGGGAAAGACAGAGTATCATGATTTTTCATCTGCTGTGGAGAGCATCCTTAGCCTTTTGGTCCTGCAGCCTCTGCCTGAACTAGGTTGCCATGGAAGAGTCCTTGGCAGAGGTAATATGGATGATGCCAGGCACTTCGTTGCTGGGGCTACAAAGACAACTTGAATGCCTGTCATCTCCATGAGGAAGTTCCTCAAACCCCATGAAAGTTTGTGCATAGTCCTGGACTCTGGCCCCTCATTCACTGGAGAGGCAGCAGACCTGCTCAGCCATCCTGAAAACTGAGCAGCAGGGCACCCAAATTTCAGTTTCATTCTGTAACAAATTTACTATGCATGGCCTGGGACAAGGTACTTCCCTCATGCAGCCCTCAGTTTTCTTATTTTACAAGAGGATTAGATCTAGTGGTCTCTAATTCTCCTTTCAGCACTCACTCTCAATGGTCTCATTCACTGCTGTTCTCACTCAGAGAAGAGACAGGATAGAGGGCAGTGAACAGTGCCCACCTTACCTAAACTTTGCACTGCCACTATCTCACCAGTGACCTTGGGCAAATCACTTTACTTCCCAGGGCCTCAGTTTCCTCATCTGGAATGTGAAAATTGGGCCAGCTTTTACACACAATGATTTTATGCCCAGGGTGACAATGATGCAACTTTTGGAAGCTGCCTAACACAAAGAGAGTATTCTGTTTAAAGATGAACATTCAAAGTCTCTGAGAAAATAATAAGATTGCATTAGTTATGTTGTTCTCTACTCCACGTGTTCTCAGAGCCCACCATCTTGCATCAAAATAAATGTTTTAGCTTTTGCAAAAATCACATTGATTTTGGGCAAAGCAATTCCAAAATTCATTGCAAAGTTTACCACCAGATCACACTGATTTGCAGAACTGCCAAAAATGGGGAAATGGCAAACATCAATGCTGCAACTGCTGCTAAATTCTCAGTTGCTTCAGAACTTTTCACCTTTTATCCATAAAGTGACACAGTTTAGGGTTATCTAAAGGTAGTAACTCAATATTAATATTACACTAACATCAAGCATGAGCCTACTTTTCCATTAAAAAAAAACATAGTTATTACATTAATTATAATGGAAATTATTTACTAACAATATGAAATTTCAGTGATAAGCAAAAATTTGAGACAGTATTTTTCTCATATAGCAAAGGATGAATACGTACATATAAAGAACAGGAAAAGACAGAAGGAAATGCATAAAAATGTTAACGATACATGAACGGATGCTTGATATTATTAGCCATTATGGAAATGCAAGTTAAAACCATTATTAAATACCACTATGTACTTCTTAGAATATAAAATATTAAAAAGACTGACCAAACCAAGTGTTGGCAAGAATTTAGAAGTGAAACTCTCATACGCTACTAGTGATAATGTAAAATGTATACTGGATTGGAAAAATAGTTTCTCAAAAAAAAAATTGGAAGCGTCTTAAAAAGTTAAGTATATACCTACTATATGATCTAGTCCTTCCAATCCTAGATATTTACTGAAGAGAAAGTATATGACAGAATACACCCATAGAAAGTCTTGTAATGAATATTTATAGCACCATTATTTGTAGTAACCAAACACTGGAGATAAACTTTTGGGAGTGATGGGTATCTTGGTTGGGGCAATAGCTACACAGGTGTATACATATGTTACAACTTATCAAATTATGCAAATGTTCATTAACAAGTGAGTGGATAAACATACTGAGGTATAGCCATACAATGGAATACTGCTCAGCAATAAAAAGGAATGAACAATTGGTGGATCTCAACATAATTATGCTGAGTGAAAGAAGCCAGGCAAAAAAAGAATATATAGTATATGATGCCATTGATATAAAATCCTAGAAAATGCAAACTAATCTATAGTGACAGAAAGATCAGTGGTTGCCTGGAGATGGGAGCAGGAGTGGGAGGAAGAGATTACAAAGGGCACAGGAAACTTTTGGGGGTGATGGATATGTTTATGCTCCTGATTGTTGTAAGGGCTTCACAGATAAATGTGTGTGCCAAAACTTATCAAATTGTGCACTTTAAAGAGGTTTATTTAAAATAATAAACTATTATTAAAATTAATAAAATATTAAGTATAATAATAAATGAATATAAATGTAAATAAATATATACTTTATATATTTATATTTATTTATATAGTTAAATAAATAAAAATATAATAATAAATATAATACAATATTAAATAGATTTATTTAAAATAAACTGGAGTTTATTATTCACGCTGGTTTAAAGACAAAAAAGACAAAAGGAATAAGAGCTGACCCACTCTCAGTGCTTGTTAGTGAGGAAAATATAATAATGTACTTAATATATTTTTGTGGAGGGGCCGTCCTGTAGGGCAACTCACACATTGGCTTATGAACCAGAAGCGTTAACCAAACTGAGCCAGTTGAAATAAGAATGTTAATTTATGTGAGCTGATGGTCCTGGGTCCATCCTGCTCCCTAAAACATTGAGTTGCTGTGTGCTGCCACCACCACCACGCACACACACACGCACGCACACACACAAACACACATCCACAAACAGCACTGGACTTTCCAGCATTTTTGGCTTCTTCAGACAGAATGGACACACCTGGGTAATGTACCTTGCCCCTTTGACTTTCTCTTGCCCTCGCCTGGCACATCCACCATCCTACATCAGCCAACACCTCCGTTCTCTGTTTCAACACGTAGCTCTGAGAGTGTCTGGAAGTGCTTTGAACGCACATGTGTGAGATAAGCAAGCTCTGACCATAAATGAGTAAAAGAAGTCTGCTCACTTGGAAAAACTAGCTGTAATCAGTTCGTAAAAGTGAAAACCTGTGAACACAGATTCATATAGCAAAGATGAATATATGTAACTCAGATTCAGCTGGGGACCTTCTTCCTCTGAAATATTGAGATAAAATTGACTTGGACTACTCTCAATTCCATATCTTGTGGCAATCCAAAGCCCTCCTCAAAATTTCAATTCTTTCCTAGCCATCTTCTGTTACCCTAGCCACTGGCCTCTGGGCTCCTGGCTCCACACCTCGTCCTCTGTTCTGTGGTGAATGGATCCAGAACTAAACCTATTCTGTTTCAACCCCAACTGTCCTGACGTCATCTGGTGTACTGCAATTCAATTCTGACATGAAGCACCCAGAGTTATTGTCAGACAGGTTTAAGGGCACGGTCCCCAAGAAGACTGCCCCCACTTCAGATACTAGTCGCAAGTGGGGTCTCAACCACCCATACTTCTGACCCATTGGCTGCAAATCCAAGGATTCCCATAACCTCCCTCGGGTTCTATAATTCATTAGAATGACTCACAGAACTCAGGAAAGCACTATATTTACAATACAGTTTTATTATAAAAGATACAAATCAGACCAGCCAAATGAAGAGACATACAGGGCTAGATCTGGGAGGGTCCTGAACACAGAGCTTCTGTGCCCTCTGCCCATGGAATCAGGGCACCTCATCTTCCCAACAATGTGTTCACCAACCAGGAACCTCCACTGAGCTTTGGTGTCCAAAGTTTTACTGGAATTTCTTGGTTTACAAGGCATGTATAGGCATGATTGATTAAATCATAGACCACACAACTGAACTCAATCTCCAACCCATCTCCGCTCCCTGGAGGTTGGGCTGGCTCAAAGTGCCAATCTTCTAATCACTGGTTGGTCTTTCTGGGTGACCAGTCTCCATCCTGAAGCTACATAGGGTCACGCCATGCATCCTCTCATCAGCATAAACTCAGGAGTGATCCAAGGGACTCGTGAATAATAAAGACACTTTTACCACTCAGGAAATTCCAAGGGTTTTAGAAGCTCCATGCCAGGAACCCAGCAAATTACTTTTTGGAACTTGCAAATGACTTGAGCAGGGCTGACTGCACCCTATACCAGTGATCCAAACAAGTGACCAAGCCCAGATAATCTGCGAATTCCATTTCCCTGGCCAGGCTGCTATTCAGGGATAGGCTTGTGGGAAATCTTTGTGAGTGAAGAACTCTTGCCCCTGGGGTCACTGAGCTGATAGAAAGGTCAGCCTAGCATTGCTAGTGCCCACCTTTGCCGCCACACGTGAAGAGCCTGCTTGAGAGTGAATCAAGACAAAGGAAGACAAATCAAGATATGGAGAGAGAACTCAAATACAGATGAAAAGGTTTGAGTCCCTGAATCCAACCCTGTCTAACTAGATACTTGGGTATTTTCTGTAAGCCAGATTGAGTTAAATTTGCAATTGCAAGAGCGCTGACCAATACCTCCTGTCTTCCCCATCCTGTTCACAAGCAATAAACCAAATTCCTCATTTTGCTTCATGCAAAGCAGCTTCGCCTAATTTGAGCTGGGCATTTCAAAGTGTTTTCACAAAGACAATTTCCTCCATATGAGATTTATTGGTGTCAATCATTAAGATAAGTATTTTTTCACTTCGTTACAAAAATATTTATATAATCGAGACTGTACTGGATGTACAGTTTCTTATTCTGCTTTTTTCAATTTTCAATCAACAAATATTTATTTGAGAACTGCATGCTAGTCATATACTAGGCAACTAACACTCTATGTTGAGAATTTTTCCATGTCATTAAAAAGGTTTTGTAAATGTCATTTATTACTTTTAACCAGCACAGAATATACAATCATACAGATAGTTTATTTTCAAGACTTCTTTTTTTTAGAGCAGTTTTAGGTTCATAGCAAAATTGAGGGAAAGGTATGGAGATTTCCCGTATACTCTCTCCCCACTTACAGATAGTTTTTAAACTAAACTTTTATTGTAGAACCTTTAGCTTGTTTCCAAGTTTTATGAATAATGATAGACACATAATGCCGTCTAAATCTCTCATCATTTCCTTAGGATAGATTCTCAGAAGTAGAATTTCCGGAAGAACTTCATATTTTACCAAAAAGAAAATGCAGAAAAAAATTTACCAATTGTTGCTGTAGTGGGGTGTCTGTCCCCTCTGACATCACATAGCTTGAAGTGGTCTGGCCTAAAGTGCCTTCAGGTAGCAGAAGAATCACGATCCTTCATGAGGACTTCTTGTTCCCTCTAAGTCCCTGTCGTCAGCTGTCCTTAAGGGGCTGTGGGTTGACCAACAGCTGCCCCCCTCCACCAGGCAGCAGCCAGCCTGTCAACCCAAGAGACTTCTGGAGGCATAGCACACATATCTGCTTGTAGGGATTATTTCAAAAGAATGGCATTCAGGGCAAGCCTGAAAGGGAGATGCCAAAACAAGAAAGTCAGGGCTAATCGTGACCCAATTTCCATTTTTAAGGTTCTTTTCCTTCTACTTTTCTTTATTTTCCTTAATAATCATGTGAGATTTATAATGGCAAAAATTAATTTATTGGGAAAAACAACAATAAAATGAGTTTCTCAAATTCGGTATGGAACTGGAGATACGTAATTTTCTGGTTCCTGGAAAAGCAGCTGTGAGTTATCTGGCTTGGCAACGCTTCCTACAAATCACTGGCTGACTCAGAAAAATGCATATGCACTTTAGTCACCCGAAGGACAGGCTGATTCCCTCTGGGACCACCACAAGGGGTAATTGATGACTGTCTTCCAGACCTGGAAGAGGGTTCCAAACTGCAACGTGTGAAACTAAGGGGTGGATCTAAGACCAGTCAGTGGGAGCCTCTGAAACACAGATTTTTGATTCATTGCCAGAACTTTCTAGCAGGCAGAGAAGTCCAAAGATAAAACCAGCTGCTCCGGGAGGTGGTGACCTCCCCATCCCGTGAAGTGTCAAAGCACATACTGGAGGCCAGTTGTCCTGGATGGGGTGGCAGGGATCCAAGCGCAAGGCAGGACAACGGTTCTCAAACTTCTTGTCTCAGGACTCCTTTATATTCTTAAACATTATTGAGAGTCCCAAAGAACATTGCATATATGAGTTCTGTCTATCAATATTTACCATATTAGTAATGAAAACTGAGAAATTTTTAAATACTTATTTATTTTAAAATAATTTAGTAATTCCTTTGCACAGTACCATAAAGAGCATATTTTTATGAAAAAATAACTATATTTTCTCAAACAAAAAAATTTAGTGAGAAGAATAGCATTGCTTATATTTTTGTTATCTCTTTACTGTCTAGATTAATAGAACACAGCTGGATTCTTTTATCTCCTTCTACATTTAATCTGTTGCAATATGTTCTTTGGCTGAAGCATCATGAAGAAAACCCAACCTCCTATCTACAGTTGGAAAAAGGATACGTATTTGAATTGCTTTTTCAGATAAATGTGGATATTTTTCTTTGATACTACCCCAAAACTTGATCAGTGGGAGTTTCTTAAAGGTTGATTGTAATGTGGAATCTGAAACCATATCAATGAACTTTTCTAATTCCGTACACTCATGTGAGAATGAGACTAATAAAGGCAAATATATCTTAGTATTGCTATAAAAATAGTTTTGACTTCACAGACACTCTGAAGGGATCTTAGGAACGTCCACAGGTTCCCAGATCATACCTGAGAATTGCTAAACCAAGGGCTTGAAATAGGAGATTGTTCAGTCTCTATTCATTTCACATATATGCACTAAGCACCTACTGTGTTAAGCACCTGGGATACAATTATGATAGAGATACAGACCCTATGCCCAAAGAGATCACAATTTAATAATAATAAGAGAAAACACTTAGTGAGGGCTTACCATTATCCAGGTTCTGTATCAAATATTCTATGTATTTTCATTTAATCTTCAAACAACTTTATGAAGGAAAATTTCCTGTTTTTACAGATAAAGAAACTGAAGCTTAGAGAAGTTATATACCTTATACCAGGTCATGCAACCCGATGAAGCCAGGATTTAGAGCCAAGATTTGAACAACTAGGCTAAAATGCTTCTTAGTACATTTAAAAAAAAATTTTATCATGGTAAAATATTACAGAACATAGAATTTACCACTTTAACCATTTTTAAGTGTATAATTCAGTGGCCTTAAGTACATTCACAATATTGTGTAAACATCACCACTGGCCATCTCCAGAATTTTTTCATCATCCCAAACAGAAACTCTATACCCGTTCCCCCTTTCCCTCAGCCCCTGGTAACCTGTATTCTACTTTCTGTTTCTATGAATTTGCCTATTCTAGGTACCTCACGTAAGTGGAATCACACAATAATTGTCCTTTTGTGTCTGGCTTATTTTACTTAGCATAATGTTTTTGGGGTTCATCCACAATGTACCATGTATACCTATTCCATTCCTTTTTAAGGCTGAGTAATATTCTATTGTGTGGATGTACCACATTTTGCTTATCCATTCATCTGTTGATGGATGCTTCTCAGTACATTTTAAATAAACAATTACAATGTGCTGTGATAGAAGTAAGTGCAGGTTCTAAGAGGGAGAGGCAGAGGTGGAGCAACCAATCGACCTTGGGGTGGGGCAGCCAGGGTTTGGTGCCTGAGCAGAGACTTGAATGATTGGTGGGAGATGGCCAGGAAAAAGATAGGAAAGGAGGAACCCCACTACCAAGGCCTGGAGGTGTAAGAGAGAGGACCACAGCCAGCCCTGCGGGGCTGTCAGGTTTGTGTGGAAGAGGGGTGAGAAGTGAGGCTAGAGAGGTAACAACATTGACATTACAGAGCACTTAAGATGGGCTGGGCACTGTTCAAAGCCTCTTAGATGTTTTAACTTATTTAAACATTACAGCACCCCTATGAAAGGAAACCAGCACTTCTTGAGTATATACTGAGGTCCAGGCACTGTTCTTAGTGCATTGTGTGCAATCACCAATTTAATCCCCACGACAACTCTACGAGACCAGTATTGTTATCATTCCCATTTTATAGATAGGAAAGTAAGGCATGGAGAGGATTAAAAAATTTGCCTAAGGTCATGCTAGTAAACTGGGATTTGAACCCAGTTTTCAACAGCTATGCTCATCACCTAACAGCTGAGGACATAAGGACAAGGTGAGGAATTTAGACTTTGCTCCGGCAGGGCCACTGGATAGGTTTAGGCAGAAAGCAGTTGGTTCCGATTTGCATTTTATAATCATTCTAGCTGCTGTATGGAGAATGATAGGCGGGAACAAGACTGGAGGCAGAGAGACCAGTCAGTAAGCCAGATGAGAAAGGATGAGAATGGGGCAGGGCAGTGGAAATACAGGCAAGTGGAGGGTTTTGAGAGATATTCAAGACACAGAATAGTCAGCATATTGTGATTTATTGGAGTGGGGTCAGGGATGACTCCCAGGTTTCTGAGAGGATGACAGTGCAATCACAGAGATGGGAGATACATGGGAGAAACAGGTTTAGGGTTGGAGAGAATTAAGGGATGAAGATAATGAGATAATTTGGGACAGATTGAGACTTAGGTACATCCAGGGAGAAAGATCTAAGCATGTAAGCTCCGTGAAGGCAAAGATCTTTGTCTGTTTCATTCACTGATGTGGCCCAGTGCCAAGGACAGTACCTGGCATAAGACACCCAGTAAATAGTTGTTGAATGAATGAGTATGGATCTAGAGGAGAAAAGAGCTGTGGCCTGGAGGTGAGGAAATCACCATGGGAGCTGGGCCTACAGAGATGGTCAACAGCATGTAGAGTGGGGAGAGCTGTAAGGACAGAGCTCCAACAACACTAACACTTAAAAGACAGGCAGAGAAAAGGCAACTGAACCCTAGAAAAACTGAGGAGTGGCCTGGGGGCGGGGCAGGGGAGGGGTGATGGACGGACACAACATGACACAGACAGACACAGGACTAGGAGAAGAGGGGCTATCAAAGTGTCAAAGGCCATCTCAGATTTTTAAGGTAAAGGAGACTTTGCAGCTCTGTATTCTTTAAGCTGGATGCATAATAAGAGCAACCAAGGTTTGAACAGTGCTTTCCAGTTTATAAACATACTTTCTCAGATTCTTCTTTTTCTTTTTAATTTCAATCCAATACACCTTTTACTAAATTTTTTGTTGAGGTAAATAGTACTTCATTATAAGGTGGAATCATCTTAAGTGTATTGAGTGATAAATTTTTGCATCTGTGTGCATTTGTGTGACCCCCATCTGAATCACAATAGAGAAGCACTCCAGGATTCAGAGGTTTCCTTCCCGCCCCTTCTCAGTCACCACTCCCCTCCCCACTGGAGATAAGCATTTTTGTGGCTTCTATAACCTTCCATCTGTTCTTCAACTTCTATCAGTTCTTAAATTTCATATAAATGGAATAATACAGTATGCGTTATTTTGTGTCTGGCTTCTTTCACTCAATATATTAGCTGTGAGATTCACCCACAATGTTTTGAGTCTCAGTAGTTTGTTCTTAGGTATTTCCAAAAATGTAATTATCCTGGGGATACCAATGTCTATCTCTAAAGGCTGGTGTGAGAATTAAACGTGATCATGCCTGGTAGCCACCCCGCAAAATGAATGTTTACTGATTACCTGGCTTTGGTTCAATACCAAAACAATTTAATCCTTATAGAGGAATCATTATTCCCTTTCACAGAATTTGGTGATATTTTGGAGGGGAATGAAGAACGAAACAATGGTGTGCTGGTAAACCAGTTTTCTGGAGGGAAAAAAATCCCTGGTTTTTACTATTTGCCGATTTTTGTGGTGTAATGCTCCGACTGTGGCTGATATCAAGCTACCAATGGTTTAACAACTGGCCTGCAAAATCCCGGAAATTTAACAATCAGCTCTCCAACCTGATGTGAGCCAGTTCCAGCACACCACTGAATGATTCACAGACTGAAGCTCAGACCGTCTAAGAATCTTGCTCAAACTGGAAAGTGGGGATTTAAGACCAGCCTGTTCTGACCCAATTCTCTATGCTTTTTCCCCCTGTGTATGGGATTCCTTAAAAATGAGCTGGCATTTACTGATGGGCCTGAGTCTTGCTGATAGACCTCAAACTGACCCCAAAAGTCATAATTTTATAAACTTTTATTTTCATTAATAACCTACTAAGTGAATTATCCATTACTAAAATGCGATATTCATAAACTAAAACTGGGCTGTTACTAGGGTTTCTTAAAGACTCTAAATTCAGTCTTCCGCTAAGAAGTCTGGCTGCCTGGCCGATCTTCGCAACCCCGACTTTCCTCCTACTGCTCATTCCCTCACCCAGATAGCTGGAATGCTCTTAATTTGGGGAGTGGACTCTGTTATCAGGGTATTAAATCCTAATAGTGTATCTTGAGTTTGTTGTGATTTTCAATTGCTGATATTCTTCCTCTTTAATTTAAAATAACTGTTAGTTTAGCTTTCCTTTTTTTGTTTGTTAAGGTTAAGTGTTATAGAACATGTAGTGACACATATTTGCACCAGCAGCATTTTTGTCCTATAATTTTCTAATAACTAGACTTTAAGACATGTATACATTGTGGTTCAGTCATGACTCATCCATATCGCTATTGCTGAAGCTGATGTAGATAGTCTCTCTCTAAAGTTTGTTTTTACACTCGCACTTCTGTGGTGACGTGGGTGGCTGCCTGTGAAGTGGTGCTGTTGAAACAACTTGCAACACACTCTTAATATAAATGCAATTAAATTACTGGGTTATTGTTAACTTTACAAGGCATTGTTTATAATACAAAAGTATACGAAAGTACGTGTTCTCCCACATGGAAATAATAAATGTAAATCCAATTATACATACACCTGTATTCTTATATGCGGTAACAAGTGGGAACAAGAGAAACAGGGAAGTTTATGGAGGCTTAGGAACAATTTCCACACACCATACCAGGAGGTAATATGATAGAATTGAAGACACAGGCTTTGGAATCAAAATGATTTGAAAACGTCTTAGCTGTGTGACCTAGGGTAAGACACATCTCTCTGTCTCTGTTTCCTTGTGTTTAAATGAAGCAAATGTGAACTACCATGCAAACATATATATATATTTGTTTGTTCTGTTTTGTTTTTTTGTTTTGCTTGAGGAAGATCAGCCCTGAGCTAACATCTGTGCCAATCTTCCTCTATTTTGTATGTGGGTTGCCACCACAGCACGGCTGACAAGTGGTATGTCCACGCCTGGGATCCGACCCCGTGAACCCAGGTCACTGAAGCAGAGCGCACCGAACTTAACCACTACTCCACGGGGTCAGCCCCATAAATATATTTTACAGATTAAATACATAAAAACAGACACACAGACCAATGGAACAGAATCAAGAAAAATGAAACCATACATATACAGTCAACAAGTATTTTACAAGGGAACCAAGAATACTCAATGGGGAAAGGATAGTCTTTTCACTAAATGGTGTTGGGACAACTAGATATTCACATATAAAAGAATTGGACCCCTATCTTTACACCACTCACAACAGTTAACTCAAAATGGATAAAATATTTAAATGTAAGACCTGAAACCATAAAACTCCTAGAAGAAAACATATGGAGAAAACTCCTTGGCATTGGTCTTGGCAACAATTTTTTGGATATGACACCAAAAGCACAAGCAACAAAAGCAAAAACAAAGCGGGACTACATCAAACCAAAAAGCTTCTGAGCAAGAGAAAATGGTCAACAAAATGAAAAGGCAACCTACAGAATGGGAGAAAAAAATATTGGCAAACCATATGTCAGATAAGGGGTTATTATCCAAAATGTATAAGGAACTCATACAACTCAATAGCAAAAACACTAATAATCCAATTAAAAAATGGGCAGAGGAACTGAGCAGACATTTTTCCAAAGAAGACATGAAAACAGGTGGCCAACAGGTACATGAAAAGATACTCAATATCACTAATCATCAAAGAAATGCAAATCAAAACCAAAATGACATATCATCTCACACTTGTTAGAATGGTCTATTATCAAAAAGACAAGAGATAAGCAAGTGTTGTCAAGGATATTGAGAAAAGGGAACTTGTGTGCACTGTTGGTGAGAATGTAAATTGGTATAGCCACTATGGAAAATAGTATGGAGGTTCCTCAAAAAATTAAAAATAGAACTATTGGGGCCGGCCTGGTGGTATAGCAGTTAAGTTCGAGCGTTCCGCTTTAGGAGCCTAGGGTTCACTGGTTTGGATCCTGGGCACGGACTTACTCACCGCTCCTCAAGCCATGCTGAGGCAGGGTCCCGCATAGAAGAGCTACAACTCTAGAACTAGGATATACAACTATGTACTGGGGCTTTGGCGAGAAAAAAGAAAAAAAAGAGGAAGATTGGCAACAGATGTTAGCACAGGGCCAATCTTCCTTAAAAATAAATAAATAAATAAATAAATAAATAAATAAATAAATAAATAAATAAATAGGGTCCAGCCCGGTTGCATAGTGGTGGGGTTTGCGCACTCCGCTTTGGCGGCCCAGGGCTCGTAGATTTGGATCCTGGGCGAGGACCTGCATATCACTCATCAAGCTGTGCTGTGGTGGCAACCCACGTACGAAATAGAGGAAGATGGGCACGGATGTTAGCTCAGGGCTAATCTTCCTCAGCAAAAAGAGGAAGATTGGCAATGGATGTTAGCTTAGGGCCAATCTTCCTCACCAAAAAAATAAATAAATAATAGAACTATCATATGATCCAGTAATCCTACTTCTAGTGACATATCTGAAGGAAATGAAATCACTGTCTCAAACAGATATCTGCACCCTAATGTTCATTGCAGCATTATTTACAACAGTCAAGACATGGAAATAACCTAAGTGTCTCTCAATGGATAAATAGATAAAGAAAATGTGATTTTACATATATATATATATATTTATCCAGCCATAAAAACAAGAAAATTTTGCCATTTGCAATCTGGATGGACCTTGAGGGTTTTATGCTAAGTGAAATAAGTCAGACAGAGAAAGACAAATACTACATGATCTCATTTATATGGGAATCTAAAAAAAGCTGAACTCATAGAAACAGAAAGTAGGATGGTGGTTGTCAGGGGCTTAGGGTGGGGGAAATGGGGAAATGTTGGTCAAAGGGTAATAAAAAAATGAAGTGAGATAGTGCTATGCCGGGAATGGAGTAAATGGCATCTATTATTATTCTCCCTATGTTGTCTCCCATCAAGTAGGACTGCCCTTCCCTATTGCTTCTTCAAGATTTCACCAGATACACAAATACTGTATTGGCAGATTGACAATACAATCTGTCTTGCAGCCAAGATATACATTTTCTAGAAAATCTGAGTAGAATTCATTCTATTTTAATAACTAGACATTCTTGTGGATTCAAATTATTTCCTTACCCCAAATCCAGAACTTAAAGTTCCTACTCTTTTTTAGTTGGTAGATGCACTATATGCTAGAAATAGTTGGCAGAGTGTTAACTCTCCAAGGGAGCATGTTTTAAAAGCAAGTCCCAACTTCAGGAAAAAAAAAAAACATGGGTAGGTATTGGATATAAGAAGTGATGTTGAATAAGAAGAGAGTAACTTTGTTGAGCACCATAGAGGCCGTATAATGTAGTGATTAAGAGTGAGGGTCGTGGAGAGTAGAGAGGTGGTTACCAGGAGTTGGGGGCAGGGGGAAGGGGGAGATATTGCTCAAAAGATACAAACTCCCAGTGATAAGATAAACAAGTTTGGGGATCTAATGTGCAGCATGCTGATTATAACTAACAATACTGTATCACATACTTGAATGTTGCTAAAAGAGTAGATCTCAAATGTTCTTACCAGAAAAAAGAAATAGTAAAAGGCCAGCCCAGTGCGTAGTGGTTAAGTTTGCATGCTCTGTTTCGGCGGCCCAGGGTTCGAGAGTTCAGATCCCCGGCTTGGACCTATGCACCACTTATCAAGCCATGCTGTGGCAGGCGTCCCACATATAAAGCAGAGGAAGATGGGCACAGATGTTAGCCCAGGGCCAATCTTCCTCAGCAAAAAGAGGAGGATTGGCATCGGATGTTAGCCCAGGGCCAAGCTTCCTCAGCAAAAAGAGGAGGATTGGCAACAGACGTTAGCTCAGGGCTAATCTTCCTCACCAAAAAAAAAAAAGAAAGAAAGAAAAGAAATAGTAACTATGTGACATAGCTAATACTATGATGGTAATCATTTTTCAATTTATAAATGTATCAAATCAACATGTAGTACACCTTAAACTTACACAATGTTATGTGTCAGTTATATCTCAATAAAACTGTGGGGAAATTAAAAAAAAAAAATGAATTGAGGGTCACAGAGCTAAGTGACCTGGGCTGGAGTCCAGATCTGTAAAATCTAGCTTTCTTCGTGCCTCAGTTTCATCACCTAGAAAATGGTGATAATAATACCTAAAGCAGTTGACATGAAGACTAAATAATTTAATACATGTGAAGTCCATAGATGTGCCCAGGATATAATAGGCACCCTGTGAATGTTAGTTATTATTACTATGCATCTGGTTCATTCTAGGCACTAGGGTACAGCGAGGAATAAGATAGACAAGGTCCTTGCATTAAAGAGCATAACTTCTAGGTAAGGGGTGTGCCGGATTTCCTGTTTGTTCTCCGGATCCACCCTCTACACATCTCCACCCTGCTCTGTGCCTCCAGAGCTGACTGTAAGACCACATCAATGGATTCCCTTGTCTTCTGGCTTCTCTGCCAATGGTAGGCACCAACTGGGGATCTGGGGGAATAAAGAGTGAGAGTGAGGTTAAGGTATTTATTCCTCTGGCTCTCTCTCTGGCAGAGGTTGCCTACATCCCCGTGTAAAGCCACAACTTCTGTCAGACAGCCCAGTGTCAGTGTACCTTTCCTGCAAAGATCCTGACCAATACGAGGGAAGACAGACAATAAATAAATAAATAATAAATAAATAAATGAGTAAACAAATAAGTTCAAACAAGATAAGTTCAATTCAAAACAAAATAATGTGAGGTAATATGATAGGATAATAGAAAGAGTACGTCTTAAAAAAATTTATTTTTAATTGTGGTAAATACAAATGACATAAAATTTACCATCTTAGCCATTTTTAAGTGTACAGTTCAGTAGTAAGTACATTCACACTGTTGTGTATTCAACCTTCAAAACTCTTTTCATCTTGCAAAACTGAAAGTCTGTACTCATTAAACAATAACTCTCTCTAGCCCCTGGAAACCATCATTCTACTCTTTCTCTTTATGAATTTGACTACTCTAGGTACCTCATATAAGCAGAATCATACAGCATTTGTCTTCTTGTGACTGGCTTATTTCACTTAACTTAATATCCTCAAAGTTCATCCATGTTGTAGCCTGTATCAGAATTTCCTTCCTTTTTAAGGCTGAAAAATATTCTATTGTATGTATACATCACTTTTTCTTTCTCCATTCATCCACTGATGGACACCTGGATTGCTTCTGCCTTTTAGCTGTAGTGAATAATACTTCTATGAATGTGGTTGTACAAATATCTTTTCAAGACCCTGCTTACACCCAGAAGTGGAATTGCTGGATCATATAGTAATTCTATTTTTAGTTTTTTGAGTAATCTCGATACTTTTTTCCATAGTGGCTACACTATTTAATATTCCCACCAGCAGTGCACAAAAAGTCCAAGAATACTTATTTTTTAATGTATTTTAAAAATCATAGGGCCGGCCCTGTGGCTTGGTGGTTAAGTGCGCGCGCTGCGATGCTGGCGGCCCGGGATCGGATCCCGGGTGCGCATCGAGGCACCACTTCTCCATTCATCCTGAGGCCGAGTCCCACATGCAGCAACTAGAAGGATGTGCAGCTACGACACACGGCTATCCACTGGGGCTTTGGGGGGAAAAAATAAAATAAATAAAATAAAAAAAAATAAATAAATAAAAATCATAGTATGCAGTATCGATTTCAAAAGAGGACGGTGGGAGAAATGGGTGAAGGGGGTCTAACAGTACAAACTTCCAGTTATAAAATAAATAAGTCATGGGGATGTAATGTACAGCATGGTGACTATAGTTACTAATATTCTATTGCATATTTGCAAGTTGCTAAGAGAGTAGATCTTAAAAGTCCTCATCACAGAAAAAAAATTTTTTGTAACTATGTGTGGTGACGGATGTTAACTAGACTTATTGTGGTGATCAGCTCACAATATATACAAGTATCAAATCATGTTGCACACCTGAAACTAATACAATGTTATATGTCAATTATACCTCAATAATTTTAAAAAAGGTAGCAAAGGATAAATAGGCAGACATTATTATTAGTTTCTTGAAGATCTCCAGAGGTAGGCTAGGCCTAGATGCACATTTTTTCTTTTTTTTTAAAGATTTTATTTATTTATTTTTTCCCCCCAAAGCCCCAGTATAGTTGCATGTCATAGCCGCACATCCTTCTAGTTGCCGCATGTGGGACGTGGCCTCAGCATGGCCGGAGAAGCGGTGCGTCAGTGCGCACCCGGGATCCAAACCCGGGCAGCCAGCAGCGGAGCGCGAGCACTTAACCGCTAAGCCACGGGGCCGGCCCCTAGATGCACACTTTCAATTTTGCATTCATTAGCATATAGACAGTATTCAAAACCATGAGCCTGGATAAGCTCTCCTAGGGAGAAAGTGTTAATTAAGTGCTCACTATGTGAGGCACTATTCTAAGTGCTTTATAAGTATTACCTCACATAATCCTTACAATATGCCTATGACATAATTATTATCTTAACCCCCTTAGTAATTTACCTAAGGTCTTGCATTTATTAAGTGCTGGAGCCGTGCTTGGAACCAGAGCAATCTGACTCTAATGCCTGCATTTTGACTTACTACGAAGCTCATGGAGCTGAAGCTTTATGGCCCCTCCCTTGCACAGGCCCCTTCCTAGACTGGGAGAGCTGTAGCAATGTGGTTGCTTCATCATATATTTTCAAAATATTGCAAAGGCAAAATAGTTTCATCATAATCAATTAAGACCACTTTTTCTTTCCACTGCAATTCCTCCTCATGTAGAGTGGTAGTGGAATGGTTGCAGACATTTTGGGGACCCTGCTAAGGGGAAGTTGATTTGAGAATATCTTTAGTTTTGGATTAGTTGGGTATATTTATGTGGTTCACAGTCACTTTCATGTGTAGTTATTATTGGCCACTCCAGGGTAGGAATGGCTTCCAAGAATATTCTTACTGCCCACAGTAAGTAAAAATCCACATTGGTATGTGTGTTTAAACTACCCCATCTACAAAACGACACAAAAAAGAAACAACTGTTATAATTAAAACCATTTAATCAGTATCCTCGTAGAAGACAGAGCATCTACAAAATAAAAATAGGATGTTATGAAAAAGGAAAAAAATCTTGGAAATTAAAAATATAATTGCCAAAATTTCAATAAAAGCATTGTAAGATGGTAAAAGAAACCTCCCATAAAACAGGAGGGAAAAAAACCTGCATAAAATATGAGACAGAAATAGTAAGTCTAACATTTGACTAATAGGAGATCCAGAAGGAGAACAGAAATGGCCAGGACAAAATTAGCAGAGAACTAATAGAAAAGAAATACTTGGAGCTGAAGGACGTGAGTCCTCAGGGTGGAAAGTTCGCAAAAGCCTAACATGATGAGGGACTCAAGGTCCACACTCAGACTGTTGTGAAATGGCAGGACCACAAGGATAAAGAGAGGAAAAGCAGGTCACCTGCAAAGGATGCATCTGACTGGCATAAGATTTGCCATGAGAAATACTGGACGCCAGAAGACTATCGACAATGCCTTCCAAATTCTGAGAGAATCTGACTTTGCGGTTGTACAATTTAAATTGAAAGGAGAAAATCACTGAAAATAATATAACATACATGTGTCCACCACTCAAAATAAATACATGTTTACATTTTTTCATTTTTTGCTTCTGAAAATAAGTAAAAAATGGAGCATTCTGGACTTCGAGGCAACTAGTCTCACAAATTGAGTGTGTACCTTCTAGTCTACGTTTTCCCACTTTTACTACCTATATGTGAAGCTATAAACAATAGATAGTGAGAGACATGTATCTGAAAAGAATCTTAATTGAAATCTTATGTATATATTCTTCTGCAGTTTGCTTGCCACGTCTGTTCTATCTACAAGCAATGTGGCTCACTGCCAGGGGCACATCCAGGTTTTGTGGGGCCTGAAACTTACACAATTTGGGGGTCCTCTTTAAGAAAAATAATATTAAATTATGAATACAAAATTATATCTGACAGTAAATTTTTATTTAGCATGAGAAAAGAAACTACAACAAATTACAAGTTTTAAAAAGGTGATGGCCCGAAAAATGCTAAATTTTTATTGACGGTGTGAGACTCCTCTATATACTTTTTTCCCCTATGACTTTTAGCTGTTTACTTTTTGATGGTCTCTTCATAGGACAATGATTATGTACTATCATTTTTAGTAGAGATAATAGAAAAATAATTCAGTCTTGTCTCTAAAGACCCCGAATAGCTAAAGAAATCCTAAAGAAAAAGAACAAAGCAGGAGGCATCACAATCCCTGACTTCAAAACATACTACAAAGCAATAGTAATCAAAACAGCATGGTACTGGTACAAAAACAGACACACAGATCAATGGAACAGAATTGAAAGCCCAGAAATAAAACCACACATATACGGACAGCTAATTTTCGACAAAGGTGCTAAGAACATGCAATGGAGAAAGGAGAGTCTCTTCAATAAATGGTGTTGGGAAAACTGGACAGCCACATGCTAAAGAATGAAAGTGGACCATGTGCTATCGCCATTCACAAAAATTAACTCAAAATGGATCAAAGACCTGAAGGTGAGACCTGAAACTATAAAACTCATAGAAGAAAATATAGGCAACACACTATTTGACATTGGTCATAAAGGAATCTTTTTGGATGACATGCCTACCCAGACTAGGGAAACTAAAGAAAAAATAAACAAGTGGGACTTTATCAGATTAAAGAGCTTTTATAAGACAAATGAAACCAGAATCAAGATGAACAGACAACCAACCAGCTGGGAGAGAATACTTGCAAAACATACATCTGACAAGGGGTTGATCTCCATAATATATAAAGAACTCACACAATTGAACAACAAAAAAACAAACAACCTGATCAAAAAATGGGCAGAGGAAATGAACAGACACTTCTCCAAGGAAGATATACAGATGGCCAATAGGCACATGAAAAGATGCTCAACATCACTAATCATCAGGGAAATGCAAATCAAAACAACACTAAGATACCACCTCACGCCTGTTAGAATGGCTATAATCACCAAGACAAAAAACAACAAATGTTGGAGAGGATGTGGAGAAACAGGAACCCTCATACACAGCTGGTGGGAATGCAAATTGGTGCAGCCTCTATAGAAAATGGTATGGAGATTCCTCAAAGAATTAAAAATAGAGATGCCCTATGATCCAGCCATCCCACTACTGGGAATCTATGCAACGCACCTGAACTCAACAATCCAAAGAGGCTTATGCACCCCTATGTTCATTGCAGCATTATTCACCATAGCCAAGAAGTGGAAGCAACCTAAGTGTCCCTCGACTGACGATTGAATTAAGAAAATGTGGTATATATATACAATGGAATACTACTCAGCCATAAAAAAAGACAAAATCGTCCCATTTGCAACAACATGGATGGGCCTGGAGCGTATTATGTTAAGTGAAATAAGCCAGAAAGAGAAAGACAAACACTGTATGATCTCACTCATACGTGGAATATAAACCAACACATGGACAGAGAAAACTGGACTGTGGTTACCAGGGGCAGTGGGGGTGGGGGGTGGGCACAAGGGGTGAAGGGAGTCATATATATGGTGATGGACAAACAAAAATGTACAACCCAAAATTTCACAATGTTAGAAACCATTAAAACATCAATAAAAAAAAAAATTTGTTCTTTGGAGTTGATAGTTTAGAATAGTTCCCTTCTGCTTCACACATCATTATTGGTAATGTCATATAAATACTAGGATTGTTGTCAACTTTGGGAAAGCCTCTATTTTGCACTCTGAGTTTTTCCTTTTTCATAACAACCTGTTCTTTTTTTGTGGCTGCACCATCTTCTATGAGGCTACTAATTTGATGATTCTTTTAAATTTGTTTATTTAGTTTTTTGGTTTGTTCTCCTGAGTAATCTCTACTTCCTACAGTATTATTATTTTTTCTGTTAGTTTATCTTGTGTTTTATGTTTAACTTAAATGTCTGGTCATCTTTGATTATTTATACACGCTTGAGAATGAGGGGAGAGGAGAGCTGTCTGTGACTTCTGTGTGAGAGGTTGGGAGGCTGAAAGCTTTATTTCATAATGAGAAGGCAGAGAATCAACCATTATATACTTAGAAATCCTGAAAACCAGACACAGAGGATAGTCCTAATTCATTCTGTTTCTTTAGAATATGCCACCAACTTTCTTGCAAGGCTGGGAGGAGGATCCTGGCAGCCAGAACCTCTGTGCACAGGGGTGGGATGGGAGGATTGATGACTAAGGTTTCAGCTCTGTAGGGTAGTGGTGGCAAAAACATTGAGAACACCGGCATAAACAACCTCCCTAATTATTTGCCTCTAAAATCCATTGCTTTTTAAGGTTACTCTTCGGAGAGATCTATTTTGCCATCTTCCTTT
Organism: Ceratotherium simum simum; assembly: GCF_057802395.1. NCBI lineage: Eukaryota > Metazoa > Chordata > Mammalia > Perissodactyla > Rhinocerotidae > Ceratotherium > Ceratotherium simum. The sequence goes on from NC_141906.1 coordinate 33,738,719, forward strand.
GAACATGTGACAGTAAATCTCGGCAAGAGCTACACCTCTGGAATTTTGCTTGAGGGCTAGTCAATGCCTTCAGCCACAAGCCCTTCCTGTTCCACACGTTCACAGCTCAGAAAACACTTCTCAATGCTCATCTTACAAGAGTGTGAGCAAGGCGCAAAGATGTGACGAATACCAATGCCACATTTTTAATTTTTAAAAACTGGGTCAGTCACAGATCTGAACAGCACTGAAACACAGCTGCTTTCAAGTTTTTTTTTTTTTTCTTTCTGACAACAAGGTCTAATTATAAGCTGCAAGAACAACTAAATCAGAAGTGAGCATTTGATTACAATATGAGCATCATCTTTAGCAGGTGGATTTTGCATTGACTATATGGTCCCAGTTCGGAGTGCGAGTAGTCTCCAGTTTGACTTAGAAACACAGAGCCCTAAATCCATAGAGCTCGCAATTTGAAATATGCATAACAACGTGGGGTGTTTCACCACTATCTCAGCACCGAGGCAAGGTCAGGCTGGTTCTGTCCAGTCTCACTTTGACAAGGGGGTAAAGAGTTCCCTTCAGGGCACCATATCCCCTCCAGGAGGCCACATCCCCTCACCCTATGTTCTGGGGCTTATAAGAGTCAATGTTGCTAACGTGTGAAGGGTCACATGGGGAAGGAAAGCTTGCCAAGGCTTCCAGGGCAAAGGAGCTCATTCCCAATCAGCTGCTCAGGGTGCAGCCCAATTCTGCAGATAGTGGATGGTCCACTCCAGACAGCCGGTCAGCGAAGCAGTTCCCACTTCACGGTTCCTCTTCCCGTCAACCATCTCTAACCACTTCCTCCCCATTTCAGATTTCTCTACATCTTCCTCTTCTGTGGTCCATGGTGAATGCCACCCCCATTCTCTTCTCCTCCTGCCCCAGCCTGTGGTCATTTATCTGGTCTCTGTGAGCAGGAAAACCTGCAAGGTTGCAGACCAAACTTTATGTCTGGAGCAGTATTTCTAGCCTTTGTAGGTGGATGAATCATGCCTATCATCCAAGCCAGGAGGAGTTTCCATTAGGGATGAAATTAACAGGTTCAATGATCTCAGTGGTACTGGTAGGGCATGGTGAGGGAAGGAACAGTCGTATCTTTTTTTTTTTTTTAAAGATTCCCTGCTTTAATCAATTTGACCAATTTTTCTTTTTCTTTTTTTTTTTGTGAGGAAGATCGGCCCTGAGCTAACATCTGCTGATCATCCTCTTTTTTTGTTGAGGAAGACTGGCCCTGGGCTAGCATCTGTGCCCATCTTCCTCCACTGTGTATGGGACTCCGCTACAGCATGGCTCGGCAAGTGGTGCGTGGGTGTGCGCCCGGGATCCAAACCTGCAAACCCCTGGCCACCACAGTGGGAGCGCGTGCACTTAACCGCTTGTGCCACCAGGCTGGCCCCGACCAATTTTTCAATCAATTGACCAACTTCTAGTTTAGATAACAGGTCTTCTGCTATACTATTATTAGCCACAATTCATTGAGTACCTATGAGCATCAGCACTGTCGTAGAAGCTTTTCATTTCTATTCCTTTTATCATTCTTGCGAAGTAGGCACTTGTATCTGCATGTTTAAATAAAGAAACGGAGGCTCCCAGAGGCTGATCACCTCACTCAAGACAACCCTGCAGGGGCCGGCCCCGTGGCTTAGCGGTTAAGTGCGCGAGCTCCGCTACTGGTGGCCTGGGTTCGGATCCCGGGCCCGCACCAACGCACCGCTTCTCTGGCCATGCTGAGGCCGAGTCCCACATACACAACTAGAAGGACGTGCAGCTATGACTACAACTATCTACTGGGGCTTTGGGGGGGCGGGGGGAAGACAACCCTGCAAGTTAAATAACAGAATAAGAATTTGATTATTAGTCATTTCTACTGGAAGAGACTGTGTGCAGGGTCAGACGAATGGGCTATCCAGATTAGAGTCTGTGATGATGGCATAAAGCAAGCATTAAAGAAATGCTTGCTTGTAATTCCTTAGCTCATAGGTTAGATGTGTGCCTGCTACATTCCTACCTGCTTATATTCACCTATTAGGAAACTAATATTTGTTAGCTATAGACTATATGGCAATACTGTGCTGGACTCTTGACAGTTCATCTCATCTGCTTCTTATTACCCTCCTATGAAATGAGAATTATTACCCCCATTTTTCTGATGAGACTCAGAGTCATTATGAACTTTCCTGAGGTCAAATAGCCGGTGAATGGTAGAACCATGATTTGAACCCAACTTAGATTCCAGAGCCTCCTCCACGTGGCCTCCATGAATTGGAACCTGCTCCTCTTGAAGCCATTCCTACCGCCCCTTTAGGCTTCAGGACACATCCTTTTGTGACTAAGTAAAGGAAGTTGTATCTGGAGAGGCTCTGTGCTGATGCACTCCAGGATGATAACTCAGGATGAGTTATTCAAATGCTAACTGAGAACTCAGATGACAGAATGGTGTCAGTGTCTAAAAACATCTAGAAAAGTTTCTATTTACATTTGTGAAAATCGGCTTCAGCTCACCACAGGGCAAGGGGAGCCAAAAGCAGGCAGGCAGTCACGTGCTAGTCTGTGGCTTCTTAAGGCAGGGACTATCTCATCTATCTGGCTCCATAGCCCCTAGCATGGGACCAAGCATACCATAATTAGTGCCATTTGCTGAGTACCTGCTCTGGGCCAGATAATTTCACAAGCATCATCTCACTTAATCTCTAAAACAATCCATCAAGGTAGATATTATTATCTCCATCTCACAGATACAGACTTGGAGACCCAGAGAGATAAGCAACATGCCACTAATGACTAGCAGAACTGGTAAAACTCAAGCTACCAGAGAAGGCTTCTCAGAGGAGGTCATGCTGTAGGATGTATTCGTAGGAGGGAACTATGAGAAGAGGCCTTCTAACTAGCAGCCACGGGCACAGTCATAGACACAGAAAAGAGCATGGTCTGGCTCATGCCTAATTCAACAACGTTTTTTTTTGGAACATCACCTTTATCAAGTCTTTCCAAAACATTCAACTTAGTTTTCATAGAAATAATAGCTCAGCTTCTTTTTTACACTCATATTTCACAGATTTACACTTTATTTAATTAAATTATACTATGTGTGCCTGGAAGAAATTGGTTTGTTAGCAAATATAATTGACTCAGGTAAACATTTAACTCAATTGGTGCTGACTTATTTAACTTCCTCGTGCCACATTTTCCCACTTGTAAAATGGTGTTGTCATAAGGATTGCATGAATTAATCTATATAAAAAGCCTGGTAAACACTCAATAAATGTTTTGGTGCAGAAGCACACAGGTGTGCCTTAGTTGCTAAATTTTCCAGAAGGAATGGAGATCATCCGTTAATCCCATAAATTTGTTACATGGAGGGACCTTAAGAGCTTCTCCTGTATTGGGGGTGGTTTTATTAGATAAGAATGCCTGTTATGAATCATAGAAAATCTTCCCACCCAAATACTGCCTTCTATTCCCTGGTTTTCTAATTAAGTGTGCACTTGGTCTGCAGGATACCTGACACATACCTTATCCAAGAGCCTTCTTATTCACAGGTCTGCCACAAAAATAAATAAATAATATCCTCTTAATTTTCCCAAAGGGACACTTACAATGAGTTTCTTAATCTCTCCCCCACTACAGCAGATATATTCTCAGTAGTATCCAGTTGAAAGGTATACACAAATTCCAGCAGCACTGCTGTGAGCAAAATACGCCAGACTCGCTGGTGTTAGAGGACTCTCAGTGTTGACTCCATTTCCCAGTCACTGGCAGCCAGTCATAAGCATCCTAGACATGCTACACCTCTAGTGGAAAAGCTGGAAGGTAAGGTCCTCTGGAGAAATATGACAGAAAGAGAAAAGGCTTTAGAGGTAGACATGACTGAATCCAAATTCACTCTTGCCACTTGTTAACTGTGATCTGGGCAAGCCACCTAACCTCTCTGAGCCTCAGTTCTCTCAACTATATAATAAATAATCTTTGTTGCATTAAATCCTTGAAAAGATTTAATGTGTTAAGGCAGAAATGTACCCAGCACAGGGCTGGGCACATAAAAAGCATCCAATGAATGGTAGCCAGTACTATTGATTATTCTCCAGGATAACTCCAAAACGAACCCTTAGGTATAACGAAGTTCTAGAATGTGGTGGTTAAAAGCCAAGCTACCTGAGTTTGAATCCCAGATCTTCTACTTCTGAACTGGGTAAACTTGGGCAATTTCCTTAATCTCTCTGTGCCTCATTTTCCCTATCTCTAAAATGGAAAAAGTAACAGAACCTATCTCAAAGGGTTGTTGTAAGAATTAAATAAATCTATGTAAAATGCTTAAACTAGTGCTTGGAACATATTAAGCACTATATATGTCATCTATTTTGTTACTGTATCATAACTGTCTCTTTGACTGTGAACACCTTGAAACAAGGATTGTCTTTCCTTTCTGTATCTCCAGGGGTTAAAGTGACTGCAGCAGTTTAATAAATGTTAATGGAATGAATGGAGCATCTCATATGCCATGCCAATCAAGACTTTCCCTGGAAATAACACTAACCCAGTTCAAACTAAGGAAGAAAAAAAAAGGCAGTTTATTGTTGTTCATATTTAAATTATCCAGGAGTGAATCTTGCTTCAGGCACAGTTAGAACCAAAGGCTCAGATAATTTAAGGACTTTCTTTTCCATCGTCTCCAGCATTTCTGTTTTGTTGGCTTTTCCCATGTGAAGGGCATTATAGCCACCAGCAACCGAAGCTTCATAGCCAGCCACTTTATCACCTCAATTGATAAAGAGACTTTTCTCCAAAAGGTCTGGCTGAAAAATGCTGGGTAAAATTTAGAGCCATGTGCCCATCCATGTATTAACTTCTGTGGTCAAGGAAATGGGGGTAATCTGATTGGCTAGGTCTGCCCGGCCCATGAAGATGGGAAGGGGCAGACCTATGCAAACATACAGATTTCCCCAAAAGAAAGAATATTCTATTAAAAGGAGAAGGGGAAAGGAATGCCAGGCAGGCAAAAGCACCAGATGCCCTGACCTAGGCCAAAAGATGGTTGTCAAAGTCATTACTCCTAGACCATTTCAGGCAATAAGAATCTGCCCAGTTTTAATAGGTCTTTTAAGAAAAAATCTTAATCTAAGTAATTATTCCAGATTTCAACCTCATCAAATGAGGCTCTTTCTCAAATATGATCTAATCTAAATTCCTTGAGTTTCTATTTAAGGTACTTTTCTTCTTTTTTTTTAAATAATTTTATTTATTTATTTATTTTTTCCCCCAAAGCCCCAGTAGATAGTTGTATGTCATAGCTGCACATCCTTCTAGTTGCTGTATGTGGGACGCGGCTTCAGCATGGCCGGAGAAGCGGTGCGTCGGTGCGCGCCCGGGATGCGAACCCTGGCCGCCAGTAGCAGAGCGCACGCACTTAACCGCTAAGCCACCTGCCGGTCCCTAAGGTAATTTTCTTCTTGTTTGTTCCACTGTAGAAATGAAAAAAACAGCTAGGCAAATGCTTCACTCTATAATCCAGTCTGGAGAGGTTTTAGTTAGGGAATGATTTCATCTGTGTGGTGCTATCTGGAGTAGTGTGGCAAGAAGTCCACTGAAAAGCAAAACTGATCAATTAGTGATGTCTGCTGGCCCCAGGTTCTGGAATGGAGAGTGGTCACACACTTGGCTATGTTTGCGGCCCTGATTTTTGTAATCCTTCATCTAAACAAACAAAAGTTTCTTCTTCCTTCACCCAGCACTCTTACCCAAATAGGGCAGGCGGCAGGGAAGTGTCGGGAGAGGTAGCATGAGGGGCGATCTGTACAGAATCAACATGCTTGTTAAATTCTTCCAAGTTCCATTTAAATCTTGAGATCTACTTACAGGACCAAAAATTATTCCCCGGTGAATCAGCAAAGACATCAAGTACTATTAGCATTTTTTGGATGCAAAAGAACATTGCAAATTACTCTGTACCCTGCTTGGATTTGCTGAGGTGCCACCTCAGGTGTTACCAAAAAAGAGATGTGAGAAAGAATCATTACACCTACCAACAGCCCTTCCCTCCAGCAGGACTGCATCGTCCAAGGTGTGATCACTGACATCAGCATAGCGCAAGCTGACAACTAAAGAACAGCAACTTAGTCTGTTTTGCAATAATTTTTTCCATTTATTTCCTCCATTGATATACAAGGATCAGGCTGAATTGTCCTCCAGAAAATTTCTATTTTGCTTGTCTCCACTATCTTTTTTATTATAAAAAAATTTCAAATAAAATTAGGAAGAATAGTATAAAAAATACCCTTCACTCGTATTCAACAATTATTAGGATTTTGCCATGCTTGCTTCATTTCTCTCTGTCCTTTCTCTGGAAATATTTTAAAGCAAATCCCAGACCTTATGTTATTTCTTCTCTAGATACCTCATTTTGCGTCTCTAAAAGATATGAATATTTTTCTTACATAACCATACTGCTGGTAACACACCTAACAAAAGTAACAATTCCTTGATACCATCTAATTCTTAGACCATATTCATAGTTCCCTGCCTGACATCTAAAGAAATATTTTTTTATGGTTCATTCATTAGATTCAGGATCCAGAGGAGGTCCATACATTGCATTTGATGGTTATGTCTTTTGAGTCTTTTAAAATCTAGAACAGTCTCTCCCCACCTCACTCTACCTTTTTTTTTTTTCCATGCCTTTCACTTAGTGATTAAACTAGTTCAGTTCTACAGAATATCTCATATTCTGGAGTTACTCATTTATGTCCTTGTGATGTCACTTAATCCTAAGCCTCTGCCTCCTATATTTCATGTAAACTGGAGGTTAGTTCTAAAAGTGTTATTAGATTCAGGTTTTAGATGGTTTGAGATACCCATAAGAGGGCATCTCAAGAAGCACATATTGTCTGGCTGTCCCACTCTTAGTGAAGTTAAGACTGATCAGTGGAGTCAGGTGGTGTCGGCTAGATCTCTCCATTGTAGGCTTCTCCACAAGCCTTGCATCTAGTGCTTTCATCTTTTAGTGATCTTTGCCTCAATCAATTATATCATTAGGATTGCAAAATAGTGATTTTTTTAATTCTGACATTCCTTCCACATTTATGAGCTGGGAATTGTCTGTAAAGGAGAACTTTTCCTTATTAACTATGGCTAGTTGGTCCCCCTGAAATGTAGATTGAATTGGAAAGCAGGATAATGCTTATTTCCTTTAAATTGCCAATTTTCAGAGTAAGGACTGTGACCTAGTTACCACCAATGGTATCCAACGAGTTTGTTAATTTGTTCGTTTTGGAGCTCCTTCTCCCCCTCCACAATGAACTCATTAGGGAGGAATGTATTTTAGATATTCTATTTCAATCAAATTCAATCACTACTTTTTTGGATACTTAAATTATCCCACTTTGGCCAATTAGAGCCCCTTCATGTTGGCTCTTGAGTCCTCTTGATACAACCCACCTATCTTTGATAACCTCATAGTTTTGGGCTCAGCAAGATGTTCCAGTCTCATCTTGTACAAGTACTGCCCCAGACTTGGAATCAGCCATCCAAGAAGTCCTGGTTCCTTGAAATGGGGAATGTCATTTAGGGACCACAATCTGGGCACTAGAGGTGGCTCATTGCCCATGAGTTTTTAATACTTTCTAGGCCTTTCTGAAAAGTCCCACCAAGTTAGAAGGTGGAATACTCATTCCTCCTCCCCGTCTTTTGCAGCTAGGACACAGGAATGTGACTTGTGCTCCTACAATCATATACATTTGTGTGAGATTCTGGTGAAGAACAAAAAAGACTGCAGCGCACTCTGTTTGCTGGAGCAGAGCCATGTGGTTTGGGGGGCCTGGAGTGGTCTGTAAGGTTGAGTTCCTGATGCAGATGCGGCATTGATGCCTTTGGCAACAGTGGTTGCAGTGAAATTGAGCTCCTGGCAGCATATAGTTGCTGATAGGGCGGTGGTGTTGGGGCAGTGGCCTCAGTTTTCTCATTAGGCCAGTTGTGCTACATAATTTTGGGTGATTTTCTTGGAAGTTTAGCCTCAAGATTGTTTCTTCCAGTCTTTCGAACAATTCCATGAGCTACCCAATATTCTTTGAATAAACTCCTTTTCTGCTTAATCTGTTAGCATCAGCTTCTGTCACGTGTAGTCAGGAAATAATCTATGCAGCAGATCCAGGGAGTCAGAGCAGGTACAGTTTTAGATACCACAGCGGCCTGATCATCCTCTGACTTGCCCTGCACCCTTCTTCCTTCATCCTAAGAGTGCCTGTGAGTTCTGGGAAAGAAGGGACTGTGGTATAGAGAAAAGAACTAGGTCATTAGGGGCCCAGCAGCTCGTCTGCAGGAAACCTCTGAAAATAGTCAGTCATAAGAAGTAGAGGGTGTTTTCTTGGTTGCTACAGGGAAGAAGAGGCCCAGATGTCGGGGGGTGGGGGGGTGAGGTCAGCAGTGGCCCAGCAGAGCTCCTGGGGTCAACAGAGCAGAAAGATGGTGAGACCAACATAGAGAACAGAAGGAGTAAATCTAAGAACCTCCCCCTCCCCGCTAAGGCTTCTCAAGTGAATAATTGGGGCAGGAGATCCTGAGAAAAAAACACGACTTCCAGATAATCAAGGAGATGGGGTCTAAAGAACCAGGACTCAGGGTAATCTTGTAAGTGGACCCATCTGGACCCAGCGGCAGCCTAGACCAAGCCACATGTATTAAGGCTACTAACCCAGTATCTCTCATAGACAGCAACTACTTCCCCCCGGTTTATCATTTGTCTTTTCATTTTCTGTTTTTTGACCAAAAAGTTTTAACTTGGCACATATTCAATTCCCTTGGCATTTTTCCTTGTGATATCTTCCTTTGCTTTTCTATTTAGATAACATCTTCCCTTTCCAAAACTGTGTTCAACATTATATTTTCTTTTAGTTTTCTTATGGTTTTATTTATTTACATTTAGTCCTTTACTCCATCTAGAATTCATTTTGGTGTACAGTGTCAATCACCATTTATCTCGATGCTGGGATGGAGCTAATGGGCAAAAAACAACCAGGCAACATGAGACATGCTTCACAAATTCAAAGAATGATTTACAATAATGAGATATACTTCTCTACTTTAAAAAAAAAACTCTTTTTTTTTGAGCATGAAGGAAAATAGCACCCTTAAAGTGCTGTTTTCAACTTATCCGTTCTGTTTAAGAGCCTACAGTTAAATAAATAGCAAACAAGGTAAGAAAAAGAAAAGAAAAAGAGGGAACCTACTGATTAAAGGAGACTTAGGAGACATCAACCCAATACAAACGTTGACCTTGTTTAGATCATGATTCAAATAAGCCAACTTAAAAAAAATGAAATAATTGGAATTTGAATGCTGACTGTATATTTGATGACACTAAAGAATAATTATTTTGGGGCCGGCCCGGTGGCGCAAGTGGTTAAGTGCGCGCGCTCCGCTGCGGCAGCCTGGGGTTTGCCAGTTCGGATCCCTGGCGTGCACCGACGCACAGCTGGTCGAGCCATGCTGTGGCGGCATCCCATATAAAGTGGAGGAAGATGGGCACGGATGTTAGCCCAGGGCCAGTCTTCCTCAGCAAAAAGAGGGGGATTGGCAGATGTTAGCTCAGGGCTGGTCTTCCTCACACACAAAAAAAGAATAATTATCTTGTTAGGTCTAATAATTGTGGATATATCTTTAAATAAGTTCTTGTCTTTTAGAGATACATACGAAAAGATGACATCTGGGATTTACTTCAAAAGAATGCAATTATTAGGGAGAGAGAAGAATATAAATGAGACAAGATTGGCTATGAGTTGTTAATTGTTGAAGTTAGGTGATGGGTACATGAGTGTTTATTATACTATCCTTTCTACTTTTACAAACATTAATATTTGAATTTTTCCATAATAAAAAGTAAAAAAAAATGGAGATACAAAAATATAGTGGCAATGACGTGGCAGTGGGAATTGTTAAATATTCCCAGTGAGGTGGAGAAGCTCCAGTTTCTCAGAATGGCACATTCGGGCCAGATCATGGCCTCACCTAAGCTGACTGCACCTTGCTGGTGTCCATGGAATTTCAACAACAGCAAATCTTTACTGACAGCCTTCTGTGTGTCAGGTCCAATGAGAGAGAAAGGTTCTTCTGCTGAGATGCAGAAAGAGATGTGCAATGTACCAGTTACAGAAATAGTATAATGAAATCATTGCTCCTATAAAAAGTCCCTAAACAGTCATCTAAAATAAACATATATCATTTGTGTAATTTTAAAAATACATTTTTTTCAAGAAAGGAATAAAACATAATCAGACCATGTCACATTGCTATTTAAAATGATCCACAAATTTTCTAACTGTCATCAGGACAAAGCTCCCTAGCCAGACCCACCACACATCCGGACCGTGCCTCCTTCCCCAGACCCATCTCCTGCCCCTCATACCCACACACTTTAAACTTCAGCCACAGGAAAGGAATTGCAGTTCCCAGAACATGCCTCATGGAGTTTATGTTCACCTGAGGAAGTTTCATTCATTCAACAGCATTCATCGCTCTCCTCATCTGACTCGGGCCTTATGCCATGCTCTGTCTCATCACTACCTGGACTGCCTTTCTCCCTTATCAGTTCATTTTTCCAGCCTCATCTCACTTGTAGTCTTCTCTGAGAAACCTTCTTTGACCCATTCAAGCTGAACATATGGGGGACGCTGGGGGAAGAAAGGAGATATTTCTTATTTCTCCCACTAGACTCTGAGGGAAAGGACAAAATCCGTTTAGGCACAATGCAAGGCTTAAGGCCTGAGTCATATTAGAAGACCAATGAATGTTTGTTGAATGAATGAATGAATGAAGCTTCCCCACTAGCATGTAAACCCACAGGGGCAAGGATTTTTGTTATTTTGTTCTGCTTTATCCTTAGCACCTAGGACAGTACCTGGCACGTTAAATATTTGTCAAAATAATTAAAGTTACCTGTCAATGAAAAATCAAGGCAATATCTGTTAAGGCTCATATGTGAATTGGCCATTTGCTGTGGTCAGCCTGTCTGTGGCTTGGCAGAAGACTTTGAACCATGGCTAAACAAGAAATTAAAGACAAAAAGTGTTTTGGAGGTCAAATACATGAAATATTTTCCATAATTTATTGAGTTGGTAACCCGGATTTAAAACCTATCCCTAAGTCCAAGGGAGACCAGGACTTTTACTTATTTCATTGTTTTTACATGTATTGTTTTAGAAGTCACTAAACAAAATGTTGATTTTACTTCACCTGAAAAAAGTCAAGATTTCTGGAATTTAAGTAGGTTCTCATTTGACACAGTTCATTTTCTATGTGCCTATATTGCCTATGAACCTAGAGAAATATATGCAGCAATGGGGCAGCACATGATTTCCTACATCTAGAACAGCCAGGACCCATGGAAATCCATACATCATGAATGACATCACCCTCATTGATCTAATTTCTAAGAGACAATGGAATAATTTCTTCTTGCCCAAACCTTACTCCAGTGGTTTGGACCAGCAACTCCATAGCAGGATGATGGGAGGGCTTCATGGACAAAGGACAATTGTTGACCTCCCCGCAGCAGAAGGATGGTTTACAAAGTGATCTTTCTTAGGAGATCTGCCTGGGACCATTGTACACCACATGACAGGTGCTCTTATGTAAGTAAGGCCAAATTGGATTCCATTTGGATTTCTTCTTTTCAAAACCATGCTTCTCTGGAACTGTCCTCTCTAAAAGTCACTAGCACAACAGGAGGGAAAAGTGAGGTCTTGAACTCCCCAGGGAATCGAGGCAGAATTTCCTTCCCCTTTCTTTATTCACCCACCTTTTCACAGCTGCCGTCCACTGGGACCTCTTTTGAGAGGAGGTTTTATTTTCTTGCTTTCTTTCAGGATCCTGCCTCACATAATTTTCACTGGCTTTTCACAAAGAAAACTAGGACTCCCATTTATTTTATCCAAGCCACCGCTACATTCAGCCTTGAAAACAGCATGCAGCGCATTATCCTCCAACAGGAACAAATAGCAGAATGGAGCCTATTTTCCACGAGGCTGATTTTTGCTAATCAAACAGATTTATTTTCTGAAACACTTTCAGTGCCTGTTGGGAAATAAGTGATACCAGAAAGGACAGTATCTTCCAGCATGCAAGTTTGAAATGTATAGAGAACAGACAATATTGAGGTCTTAATGTGAAAATAACTCAATAACTTGCGGAGGGGCAGTAGGACCCTTTTGTTGTACTGTCAAGATATCTACACTGCACGTACCCTTTGACCTAACAATTCTGCTGTAGGATTCTAGCTCCCAGAAATGCTCACACCTGTGAGTAAAGCATATGAATGGCATTACTTATTGAATCACTTGTAGAGAGCCATACGAACTGACAAAAAGAGACACACTACATATTGTTATGTGGAAAAAGTAAATTGCAGAACAATGTGTAATATAAGATTCTATTTTTGTTAAAAAAAAAACCACACCATATGTATGTGGATGCATATACCTGTATGTATTTATAGATATAAAGAAAAAGGCTGGAAAGATACCAACTCTAAACTGTTAACAGTGGTTCCTTCCTCTGGAGAGTGAAGTTGGGGGAATTTCATTTTTCATGTTATAAACTTTGGTATTATTTAAATTTATTTTTTAAAAAAACAATAAAGGAAATAACTGGATTAGTACTAGATAGTTAACATTTATAGAGTATTTATTCTGTGCTGGGCACATGATGGATACTTTGTATATACCTCACTTGTTCCTCCAACCTTCTGAAGTGGGTAATATTACCCCTGTTTACAGATGAGAAAACATATTCTGAGAAGTGAGTAACTTGCCCAAGGTCACAGGGCTAGTAAGTAGCAGAAATGGGATTCAAACCTAGGCCTTTCTGACTCCACGCCCAAAATCTTCCCATTGGTCCAACAACGCCACCTCTTGTGACATAGTCCTGGCTCAGTAGATGGGCTACTATAGTACTGTAGTGGATGTAGTAGATGCCACATGGCTGCTGAATGTTAGGTTTATTCTTTAAAACTTTTTATTATGGAAATTTTCAAACATACACAAAAGGGGAAGGAATAGTATAATGATTCCATGTGCTCATTATCATCCAGAGTCAACAATTATTAACATTCTGTGTTATTGTTTCATCTACTCTCAAAACAGTTTTTTTGTGTGTGTGTAAGGAAGACTGGCCCTGAGCTAACATCCGTGCCCATCTTCCTCTACTTTGTATGGGACGCCACCACAGCATGGTTTGACAAGCGGTGCGTCTGTTCGCACCCGGGATCCGAACCTGTGAACCTTGGGCCACTGACGTGGAATGCTCGAACTTTACTGCTGCACCACTGGGCCAGCCCCCCAACACAGTTTTTAGAAAGCATTTTAATGCAAATTGAAGACATCATTTCATTTCACCATAGATATTTCAATCTCTAAAAATAAGGACTTTTTAAAAAACATAATGGTGTGATAAATACCATTATCACATATAATAAAGTTAAAAATAATTTCTTAACATTATCAATACCCAATCCATGTAAGTTTTCCCAGACTGTCTCAAAAATATCTTTTTGTGTTTATTCACATTTATGTCTCTTAGATCTTTAAATCTCCTTTAATCTATAATTTCCCCCTCCCTTTTTCTTCATACAACTTATTTATTGAAGAAATTGAGTCGTTTGTCTTGTAGAATTTCCCACCTTCCTGATTTGATTTCTTATATCCTTATGGTGCCATTTAACGTGCTTCTCCATCCTTTATATTTCTCATAATCTGGTGGTTAGAGACTCGTTAAATTCAGATTCAATTCTTTTGGCAAGACTATTTCCTAAGTGGCGGTGTGTACTTCCTAGTGCATCTCATCAGGAGGCAATTAATGTCTGGCTGTCCCACTCTTAATAATGCTAAGGTTGAACAGTGGGTTCAGGGTTTGCCAGCCTGATGCATCATTATAAAGTTCCTCATCAATCTTTCACCTAATAGTTTTAGCAGCCATTGATTTTTGCCTAGATCCATTATTTCATTAGGGGCTTAGGTTCATTTAAACTCCTGTAAGACCTCGGTATTTTTTAACACCATCCCAAGATAGCAATACTATCTCTTAGTTTGGGGAGCAAGGTATCAAAAAAGTCTTCTTTTTCCTATTACCCATCATGGTTTGGGGGGTTTTTTTGCAAGAGTAATTGAGTTTTTAGCCTTCTTTTCCCAAGACCATCAGTATTCTGCAACCTTCTAAGCTCCATGTGAGACCATTTGGCTACTTAGATTGACATTTTTATTAGCCCATTATTCAGAATTTTTATCTATGCTTCACTTCCTAAGTAATTCATAAAAAGAAGAAAAAGAAAAGATCTCCCATTCCTCTATGATAAATGCCACAGTAAGCCAGTTAAACATCTCTGAATCATTTTCAGTTTCACACCCAGGGTAACTCCCTTTTACATTAGAAAATGTTGTTACTTTCAGTGATTTTAAGTCTGTTATTCATTCCACATTCATTGTGGCTTCTGTCCTGGGTCAGGGTCTGAGGCTAAAGAGAGGAAAGGCCCAGGCCCTGTCCTCCAAGGTTCACAGTCACCTACACTGATAAAATAGAGAAATGTCCATAAGGTTCTTGGGGTACAGGAAAGAGGCACCCCAGACTATGGAATCAGGGAAAGCTTCTCCAAGGAGGAGATGTTTAGCTGAGTTTTGAAGGATGAGAGGGAAGTAACCAGGGGGAGGTCATTCCAGGAAAAGAAAAACCATACAAAGGCAGGGAGGCAGGAAAGAATAGGCCCTTCAGAGCACTGCACATGATTTTGTAGGGCTGGAGAGTAAGGTTTATAGGGAGGGGTGGCTGTGGTGGAGCAGCGGCAGGGCCAGGACGTGAAGAGCCTTGTCTGCCTTGCTGGAAAGTTAGGATGTCCCTGAAGGATTTTAAGCACAAGAGTGACAGAGTCGGATTTATACTGTATGTTTTTTCCTCAGTAGATTTTTTTCCTTTTTTCTCTGAGGCGAAATTCATATAACATAAAATTAATCATTTTACAGTGAACAACTCAGTGGCGTTTAGTACATTCATAATGTTGTACAACCACTACTTCTATCTAGTTCTAAAACATTTTTATCACCCCAAAAGGAAGCCCATACCCATTGAGCAGTCATTCCTCATTCCCCCTCCCCCAGCCTTGGCAACCACGAGTCAGCTTTCTGTCTCTGTGGATTTACATATTCCCTCAGCACATTTTTCTTTCTAAAATTTATACAGGTACTATGGATTCACTATATAAGAATAAAAATACAGATAAGCAAGGGAGGAAAATAAATATGGCTCATAATCTTAGCATCATAAGTAACTTTTGCATGCTGTGTATCCTTCTAAACGGTTTTCTCTGACTCCCCCCACCTCACCCCCATGTACTTTACAAGGTCCTCCAACCTTCTGGAGTCTCGCGGACCTTTGAGACATGAAAGAATTCTGCTCAAACCTCTTTCCTATGAATGGCGTGAAACCCAAGTCCCTACCAACATCTCTGAGGGCTCTGGAGATTTTTTGGAAGTGGGGGTGGGGTATGTTCTGATTTCCTGCCTTGATCTCCATCCGTCATTTCACTTCCTGGGCACATTGTCCCTTCTATACTTCCCTGACCCCTTCTTTCCCCAAAACACGGCCTAAACAAGGTGGTGTGTTAGCAAACTTTTAGGAAAGAATTGGGGGCAAGAGAGGATGGCTTATATTGAAGCGCAACTCAGAGAACAACTTGAAACTGAGTATGAGAGAGCAGTCCTTTTAAGAGTCCATTAGTCATTCTCATCACTGGAAAATCCTCACTGGCCGTCCTTGCATGTGGCACGACAGCAGCACCAACTGCCCAGTTTCTCTCCCTCTTTCCCTCCTTCCCTTTCTTTTTCATTTTCCAAATTCAATCTCCTCTAGCTGTACACTCTAAAGCACTCATTTCCAATTCTCATCCCCTTTTGCACACGGCAATTCAGTGCTCCTTTTGCTTTGCTCCAAATACAAAGAAATTCTAAGTTATTCTGCTAAATCAAAACACTCCCTCCCTATCAGAACTCTTAGTGCCAGGTTGTCAAACTAACAACTTCTTTCCCCCTACTGGCTGTATTTCCATTATTGCTTTGTTATTTTAAATATCTTTCCTTAAATATTTTTTATTCCTAAATGTTCTTGTACATCTTTTGAAATGGCTACATACATCCCCTATTTTGAAACACTTAGGTTGTTTCCAATTCTTTATTATTATAGACAGTGACATGTTATATATTAAGGATTATTAAGAATATTATATATATTATTAAGGACATATAATAGTAAGGAGATATATATATATATCCTTAATTATTTCTTTGCTATACACTCCTAGAAGTAGCATTGCTAAACTAAATAGTAAATCCTGTCTTATGGCTTTTATATCCTCTAGAAGGACTGTATAAGTTTATATATCTCCAATAATGTTTGAAAGTGCCTGAATCTCCAAACCTTTGTTAATGGTACATATATTTATCCTTATTTTTTTTCTTTGTGGTTTTAATTTGCATTTCTTTGGCTAATAGTTTAGTTGAACTTTTTTCATGTTTATTGTCCATTTAAGGTTTTTTCTTGTGTAAAATACCTTTTCTGGTCAATTGTATATTTTTATATTTCATTTATTGATTTGAAGAACGTCTTTGAATGTTAAGGATACGAAACTTTGGTTAAGGATACTCTCCTCCAATGTCATTTGTCTTTTAACTTAGTTTATGGTGAATTTTGCTATATAAAAGTTTTACATTTTTATATAACCACATTTATCATCCTTTATGCTTCTAGCTTTTAATTTCAAGTTTAGAATGTCATTCCTTATTCCAAAGTTTTGTGAATATTCACCTGTATTTTCTTCTACTTACGTTAAAATTTTTTAACTCTTCTGGAATTTATCTTAGTGTACTGTGTGAGTTTGGGTGTTGTTTTTTTTTTTTTTTTGAGGAAGATTGGCCCTGAGCTAACATTTGTTGCCATTCTTCCTCTTTTTCTTTTTTCTCCCCAAAGCCCCAATACATAGTTATAGGTCCTTCTAGTTCTTCTATGTGGGACTCTGCCTCAGCATGGCTTAATAAGCAATGAGCAGGTCCGTGCCCAGGATCCGAACTGGTGAACCCTGGGCCACCAAAGGGGAACCTGCGACCTTAACCGCTATGCCACCATGCCAGCCCATGTGTTTGTTTTAATGGTTAGACAGTTATCTTAACATCCCCACTGATATGAGGCACCAACTTTATTATATACTAAATTCTTATGTGTACTTGGATATATTTCTGAAATGTCTATTTTTGACCTAGTACAGTAATGTTTTAATTACATATTGTATCTTGCTGGTTCACTTTAATACCTGGTAGAAAAAGGTTTTTCCATAACTATTCTTCCTAAAGATGTGCTTGATTTTCTTCATGTATTTATTTTTCTAAATAAACTTTAAAATAGATTTCTTTCATATTCTTTTTTTTTGTGTGTGTGAGGAAGATCAGCCCTGAGCTAATATCCATGCTAATCCTCCTCTTTTTGCTGAGGAAGACCAGCTCTGAGCTAACATCTATTGCCAATACTCCTCCTTTTTTTTTTTACCCCCCAAAGCCCCAGTAGATAGTTTTATGTCATAGTTGCACATCCTTCTAGTTGCTGTATGTGGGATGCGGCCTCAGCATGGCCGGAGAAGCGGTGTGTCGGTGCATGCCTGGGATCCCAACCTGGCAGCCAGTAGCGGAGTGCGCGCACTTAACCGCTAAGCCACTGGGCCGGCCAGTTTCATATTCTAAAAAAAAAATTCTAGGTACTTTTATTGGAGTTTTGTTAAATTTATAGGCTTAGCTTGAGGAAAATTAACACCTTTACAATGTTAAATCTTCCAAGACAGTAATATAGACTGTCTCTCCCTTTATTCTAATCTTCTTTTAGATTCCATGATAAAGTTTTGTAGATTTGCACATTTATCATTAAATTTATTCCCCAGTGCTTTTTTGGATTACCATGATATGATGGTTCTTTTTTCCATTATTTTTTAAACTAATTATTGCTGATATATAAGAAAGCTATTCATTTTAAAATATTTCTGTCATAATTGCCAAACTTTCTGCATTCATTACTCCTAACAGTTTTTCAAGCAACCATATAACCTTCAAATAATAACTTTGTCTCTTCCTAGAAAATATTTGTACTTCCTTCTTTTCTTTTCCTCATGATTACATTGATTAGCACCTCCAGAATAATGTTAAATGATGATACTAACAGCCAAATCATTAAATGTAATGGAAATGCTTCTAATGTTTTATTGCTAAGTATAATATTGGCTGTTGGCTTGAGATCAATATTCCTTAACATATTAACATGTTATTAAGATTTTCTCAAATAAAAAAGGTATGGGGGCCGGCCCCGTGGCGCAAGCTGTTACGTGCGCATGCTCTGCTTCGGCGGCCTGGGGTTCGCAGGTTCAGATCCTGGGCGGGCACCAACGCACCGCTCATGGAGCCATGCTGTGGTGGTGTCAGGATTGGCATCGGATGTTAGCTCAGGGCTAGTCCTCCTCACCAAAAAAAAAAAAAAAAGTACGTTGATTTTTGTGTGTGTGTGTGTGTGAGGAAGATCAGCCCTGAGCTAATATCCGATGCCAATCCTCCTCTTTTTTCTGAGGAAGCTTGGACCTGAGCTAACATCCGTGCCCATCTTCCTCCACTTTATATGGGACGCTGCCACAGCATGGCTTGCCAAGCGGTGCGTCAGTGCATGCCCGGGATCCGAACCGGCGAACCCCGGGCCGTGGCAGCAGAGCGCACTTAACTGCTTGCACCACCAGGCCGGCCCCTGTTATGTTGATTTTTATCAAACCTTTTTTAGCATTCTGTTAAATGATCAGATGATTTTTCTCTTTTGATACACTAACATCATAAATTATATAAATAGGTACTTTTAATATTGAACTTTTCTTATATCCATGGAATAAATCCTATTTGGTCATGGTGATTTACATTTAAAAAATATAACCGCAGGTTTAATTTGGAAAACGGATTGAGAAGAGGCAAGTCAAAGGCAAAGAGAACACTTAGGAAGTGATTACAACTCTGAAATAAAACAATGGCAGTGGAAACAGAGAAGAGGCCTGGATCTAAGAGATATTTAGGAGGAATGATCAATAGTGACTCATTGGATACGAGATACGAAGGAAAGAAAGGAATTCAGCAGAACTGCCAGGTTGTTGGTTTGGGGGCATTCACTAAGACAGGGCTACAGGAAGAAAAGCAGGCTTGGTGGGAGTTAGAGGAGAGGATGGAGGACAAGCTCAATTTTAGGAATGTTAAGTGGGACGTCCTGTGTTGGATACCCAGATAGAGACAGGTAAGCCATCATATACACGGATCTAGAGTAGAGAGATTTGGGCTGCAGATATCGATTTGGTAGTTATCAGTGCATAGGAGACACACAGTTACGTGTGGAGAGTGAGAATACAAGAAGGAAAATGGAACCACAAAGAGTATCTAATTGTAAGAGATGGGAGAAGGAAGGAGTACCTAAGAAGACACAGCCAGAGAAATAGGAACAGAACCTATTCTGTTAATCAGGAAAACAAAAGGAGAATAGAGTTTCAGGGAGAGAGTGGTCAATAGTGTTAAATGGGGCAAAGCTGTCCAGTAAGATAAGAACTAGAAAGTACCCTCTGGATTTGTCAAAACCTCATTGAGGACCTCCACCAAAGCAATGCAGTAGAAATCTGACTCTGCTGTGTATGGCACACAACCTTACTTCCTTCAACTGTTTCCTTCTTTCCAAAGGCATCACTCGCCTCCTGGACTGCTACTGCCCCTGCTCAGTTCCCTGGAGTCAGAACTGAAGCCCCAGACCTGCATGACCTGCACATCCTCCCATCTGCACTGGTTTGCTCCTCCACTCAGATAGGATGAAATGCCACACCACAGGTCATGAAATCTTGCTTCTGGAGCCGGTGTCAATGGACCAGATGATGCATCGTAGAAGTCGCACAGTAGAATTACAGGAGAGTTGTCTTCTTGTGGAGTAAACCTTGACAGATGGGAAATGGAAGACAGAAATGAGGTGGACTGATGCATTTTTCTCATTTTCCCATTCCACAGACTATTTCAAGGTTGTGATTCCTCCCTGTGGCCATGACAGAGGACCCCTGTGGCTCAAGGAATCTACCTGCTAAGTGGCCTGCTGTTTCTCATCAGGGCTGGTTGGAAGCAGGGCCAGTATGGTAAAACATCATACTGCATTGCATGACTTGCCTTTTTCTTCACTTTTACCTTCCTAATCTCATACCTCTCCTCACACAAAAAGAATCGGCACTTTAATCTTGACCCCAGGCTCTATAATCTAGAGAATTTGGGCTAAGACACAGTTGCTATATTGGTAAGTTGAATAGGAGACAGACTATTTAAAAAATCAACTCTCCATTTGGAGTACTTGAACCAATAGGATCTTTAGAGCATGTGTTCTATTTTCTGAGCTTTCAACACGATGTAATGAGAAAGGGAATAAAAAGGAGGACACTGTAACAGCATGAATATTGATTAGATTTGAGATAGGCTGGACCAGGTAGAAAACTATCGAATTAGAAGATGAAAAGGATATTAAATATTAATATTAGGGCAGCTGTCGAGCTCAGGTCATATTATCCAAAAGGAATAGCAATCTGGTTTTGTTTATAGGTGACTATCAAAAGTACTAGTAACATCCAGCAGAAACTATCATCCACAAGATGATACTTTGCTATGACAGAACCAGCTTTTAACCCAATTCAACACAAGAAATATCTCTTGGCCCCTGTCACGTGGAGGGCAATGTCCTGGGCTTTGTGGAAGTAGAGCATTTGCTGGAGGGAGGCTTATCAGATGAACAAGACCCAGATGTACCCTGGGTACTCCTGTACCCAGGAGATGATATAATCTGAGAGGCAGGAATACGATAAAGTACACAGACCATTATTATACAAGGTCATATAAAATTTTAAAAGTACAAATTTTATTTGTATCATAAAAAGGTACAAAAAAATTCTAAGAAGATCAAAGCAGGGAGAGATTACGTTAGTGGAAAGTACTCAGGAAAAACTTCATTGAGAGAGGCAATACGTTCGTTAAACATAATTTTAATAGTCGGCTGTGGGGGAAGGCCAGGCAGATTATAAGAATAAAACCAAGGGCACAGAGGCAGGAAATAACTGAGTATAATTGTAGAATGATAGACCGTGACAGTTTTGAGGGATATATCCAAAAACTCTGAGAACCCCCAAATACACATATACCACTATATCATATAATTTTCCCCATTAAATGCACACACAGTGCTGAAGAGCTACAAGGCCATCATGCGATGGGAAGGACGGACCATCAGCTGGGCTCACTTACCAACTAAGTGGCCTGCTCCTTCATGCCTGGATCCTAGTGCACAGCATTCAAATTTAGATCTCAGCAAAATGATGCATGACCGCCTTTCACTCAGGAACGGTCAAAATCTTAAATGTTAAATCCATAAATATGAACAGCCTACTGCAGTTCCATTTGGCTGAAGTGTTCAGTGTGAATCAGCCCAGAGAAGAATCCTGCTTGTTTTAAGACAAAAGACAACATTCTATCATTTGTTTGAAATTTCTTAATATTTCTTCCATTTTGATGATGCATGTTTGCATGAACATATCCAGTGTTTTATCTTCTCTCCTATTTAAACTCCTGGCTAACACCAAGAGAAAATTCATCTGCAAATCAAGAAGCAGAACCGGCCAGGCCCAGCCCTTCAGCAGGCCTGTAGACCTCTGGGGACCATCAAAAAAGTAGCCTATAAGTAGCTCCTCCATCCCTCCTGGATCTGGGAATACTGCCAAGTACAAGCCTCAGACATAATCAGAACTCTATAGTGGGCCGGCCCTGTGGCTTAGTGGTTAAGTGCACGCACTCCGCTGCTGGCCACCCGGGTTCGGATCCCCGGCGTGCACCGATGCGCCACTTCTCCGGCCATGCTGAGGCCGCGTCCCACATACAGCAACTAGAAGGATGTGCAACTATGACATACAACTGTCTACTGGGGCTTTGGGGGAAAAATTAAAAAAAAAAAAAAAAAAAAGAACCCTATAGTATTGGCTGGAAAAACTCTAACCTTGATCACATCCCAGTTTCTCTCTTCTGATGTTTCTGGCAACCTTTAAGCTAAAGAAGAGAAAAGGATGTTGCAGGAAGAAACTCAGTTAAGATTGCATGCATGCATGCGTGTGCACGCACACACACTCACACAAACCAAAAATAAATGAATAAACAATGGTCTCCATTGCTTGACTTGCTGCCAGGCATAGTAGGCACTGAAAGAACAAGAAGTAGTTACCAAGAAGAACCTGTGTCCACAAAGCAAAGCCCGGAGGAGTAACTGACTAACGGAAGCCTAAAAAGGTTTTCAGAAGCTTCAACTGAGGGCTTCAGTCAGCAGGAGCATCAATCAGGACACTGAGGATTTGAGAAGAAACAAACACTGATTAAACTCATGGCCATTATCCTGAGATACCAATATTGTAAATCTGATTTTCACCAAAAAACCTCTAAAACCAAAAAGAAATGTGTTGCTTACTAGAAAAATACTTCTCTATCCTCTTGAGGTTATAACACATTGAATGGATACTACAAAAAGAAGTAAAGCCATGCTTAAGCAGATTGTTTAAATAATGAATTAGAGAGAGAGACAACATTTCTTGTCAGCAATCCATGAACTTCATCTCCAAAGGCCTTAAAATGTAATGAAAATTGATAGATTATTAGGCAGCTTTTAAATGTGGTCATTAAGAAAGCTACATCGAAACATGGGTAAATGATGCTTAAATAATGTTGAGTGAAAAAAATAAAAATATAAAACATTTGGAATTATAATAACAGCCTACATTTATTAAGGATTTTTAATGGAAATATATATATACATATGGGTATGGATTAGAATGGAAATAGTTGTATCAGGATATGAGATTTAAGGTAATCTTTTTTATTTTCTGGAAATTTTTCTTTGATATTATCACAGCAATTTATCAATTAAAATAAATATAATCAAAGAACTAATTCTAGACGAAAATAAATTGATGAATACCCAAATTACTGTTATTGATTTTCATATGATCTGTTGTGTGTCCAAGTTTATAATGGAAAAGTTTTGACAGGAAAGTTGACTTCTATGGAAAACAACAACAAAGAAATCACTCTCTAATCTTAAATTTAAAAAAAAAAAGAAAAGAAGGGGTTTGGGTTTGAAAGCTTGAAAAGAAAATTTAATTTAAAGCATGATTCATTTCAGACACATGCTGTGAAGGGATCATGATGACCCTTCAGCTATTCTAGTGAGTCCTGTGCAAGGCCCACAGTGTGGTGGTTTTGCAGTGGGGAGCTCTGTATTCAGACTCAAGTTCCCCCATTTACTAGCTGTAGGTTCTTGGCCAAGTTATTTAAGTTCTCTAAGCCTCAGCTTCCCCCTTTGTAAAATGGAGATGTAGATAACCTGCCTTATAAGATGGCGGTAAGGTTTAAGCAATATAAGGCCTGTAAAGCAAGCCCCTAACACCTTGCCTGGTAGGCAGTTCAGGTTCAGTAAATGCTAGTTCCCTTATCTCTCCATTCCCTTCTCAGAAATCCACCATATAAAAGTGGACCTACCTGTGACTGAATCATCAGGTTATCAATAATACCATTTGCCACTTACTGACTGCCTACTAGGAGACTCAGTGCCTGGCACATGGTAGGCTCCCAGTAAAGATATGTTTAATGGAGGGATGAATGGCTGGCTATCTGGCTTAATCTCTGTCTTCAGATCCTTAGAGGAAGAGACATTGGGTTTGTTCTACATATTTCTAAAGAATACAACCGGGAGTGGTAATCCCATTTTACTTTTTGAGCAGAGAAAGTGGGTTCAGCTAAGCAGGGACCGGGCTACTGGAGAGGAGCCCTTGGGAAGAACCAAAGTGAAAAAGAGGCTTTTCTGAGCAAGTCACATACTCTTCAGGTCTTTGGACTGTGCTGGAAAGAGCCTCTTTGGCCCTGGATCTGAGAAGACAGCACTCTGCCGGAGGTATGTTGCTCATATCCCTCCTTACCCGATGCTCTGAGGGTGAACAATGTCTAAGCCAGAAGGGAGGGACTGGTACATCATAGAGTAATCAGTCTTGTGTGGAGGGCCTGACTCAGTCATAACAGGCCTCTCACGTGCGCAGGCCCAGATGCAGTTCATGGGCTATTTCCCCTTAATTTCCTTACGGAGTAGATGGAAGCTACAAGGAGGCAGATAAAATCAAGAACAATATCCTAATAAAGCTGTCCAAACATGGAAGAGGCTGCCTCAGAAACAGTAGGTTCCTCATCACTGGCCCCTGGGCTGGGAGGAATGTTGCTATGGTTGTTGTTATGTTGGAGAGGAAATTCTTGCTTAGGTTGATGGTTAAAATGAGAAAAATTCCTCCCAGCCTGAGATTTTTATTTTATTTGAGATGCTCATGCTCTCAAAACTAGGCTTTGTAAAATAGTCTGTGCTCATGGAGCGGAAGAATTCCTATGTAAAAATGTCCATACTACCCAAAGCAATCTACAAATTCAATGTAATCTCTATCAAAATTCCAATGGCATTTTTCACAGAATTATAACAAACAATCCTAAAATTTGTATGGAACCACAAAAGACCCTGAATAGCCAAAGCAATCTTGAGAAAGAACAAAGCTAGAGGCATCATGCTCCCTGATTTCAAACTATATTATAAAGGTATAGTAATCAAAACAGTATGGTATGGGCATAAAAACAGACACAAATATCAACAGAACAGAATAGAGAGCCCAGAAATAAACCCACACTTATGTGGCCAATTAATTTATGACAAAGGAGCCAAGAATATACAATGGAGAAAGGACATTCAATAAATGGTGTCGGAAAAACTGGACAGCCACATGCAAAAGAATGAAACCAGACCACCATCTTATACTATACACAAAAATCAACTCAAAATGTATTAAAGACTTGAATGTAAAACCTGAAACCTAAAATTCCTATAAGAAAACACAGGTAGTAAGGTCCTTGACATTGGTCTTGGCAATGATTTTTTGGCTATGACTCCAACATCAAAGGCAACAAAAGCAAAAATAAATGTGTGACTGCATCATACTAAAAAGTTTCTGCACAGCAAAGGAAACCCATCCACAAAATGAAAAGGCAACCTACAGAATGGGAGATCTTTGCAAATCATATACCCAATAAGGGGTTAATATCCAAAATATATAAAGAACTCATACAACTCACTAACAAAAAAACCAAACAATCTGATTAAAAAATGGGCAGAAGATCTGAATAGACATTTTTCCAAAGAAGACATACAGATGGCCAACAGGCACATGAAAAGATGCTCAACATCACTAATCATCAGGGAAATACTAATCAAAACTACAATAAAATATTACCACACACCTGTCAGAATGGCTATTATCAAAAGGGCAGGAAATAACAAACGCTGGCAAGGATGTGGAGAAAAGGGAACCTTTGTACACTATTAGTGGAAATATAAATTGGTGTAGCCACTATGGAAAACAGTGTGGAAGTTCCTCAAAAAATTAAAACTAGAACTACCACATGCTCCAGCAATTCTGCTTCTGGGTATTTACCTGAAGAAAACGAAAACGCTAATTGAAAAAGATACATATACCCCTATGTTTATTGCAGCATTATTTACAATAGCCGAGACATGGAAACAAGCTAAGTTAATGGATGAATGGATAAAGAAGATGTGGTATATACATACAACAGAATACTACTCAGCCATAAAAAAGAATGAAATCTTGCCATTTGTAACAACAAGGATGGATCTGAGGGTACTATGGTAGGTGAAATAAGTCAGAAAGAGAAAGACAAATACCATATGATTTCACTTATATGTGGAATCTAAAAAACAAAACAAAACAAAACAAACCTCATAGATACAGAGAACAGATTGGTGGTTGCCAGAGGGGTGGGGGTTGGGGCTGGTCGGCAAAATGGGTGAAGGAGATCAAGAGGTACAAACTTTCAGTTATAAAACAAATAAGTCATGGGGATGTAATGTATAGCATGGTTACTATAGTCAATAATATTGTATTGCAAAGTTGAAAAGATGCTAAGAAAGTAAATCTTAAAAGTTGCCAACACAAGAAAAAAAATTTTCTGCAACTTTGTATGGTACAGATGGTAACTAGACTTATTGTGGTGATTATTTTGCCATGTATACAAATGTCGAATCATTATGTTGTACACCTGAAACTAATATAATATGTCAATTATACGTCAATAAAAAACAAAACTAGGCTTTCTACTGACACCTAGAGGCTTACTTGTAGGAAAGAATATTACTACAAATTTAACCCTGAGGTTCCTTCTCAGTTTCTTCTCAGTTCAAATTTTCAACTCCACTTGGGCCTATAGGTGTTCCCTTTCTCCAGGTTTTCCCAGAGGAGGAGTCCCACAAAAGACTAAGTGTTATGATCTCACAATATCACTATATCTTGACACAGCTACAGGATCAGGATAGAATCACGCAGAGGAAGATCCCTCTCCCTCCCAGCCTCATAGAGATGGAAACAGGTTATATACATGACAAAATAAATTGCCACCTGAGGTAGACCCTGACCAAACAGCTGATGTGGGTTATTAGTGCCATGAAAATTGAGTTGATAAAAAGATCCCCGGGAGGCCAGCCCGGTAGTGTAGTGGTTAATTTTGCGCGCTCCACTTCCACAGCCCAAGGTTCTCAGGTTCGGATCCCAGGCACAGACCTACACACCACTTATCAAGCCATGCTGTGGCAGGCATCCCACATATGAAGCAAAGGAAGATGGGCACAGATGTTAGCCCAGGGCCAATCTTCCTCAGCAAAAAGAGGAGGATTGGCAACAGATGTTAGCTCAGGGCTAATCTGCCTCACCAAAAAAAAAAAAAAAAGACCCCTTTGGTCTGGAGTGGAAGGGCTTTTAGGAAGAGAGTGATACCAGTGCTGGTTCTTGATGGAGAAGCAACCCAGGAACGGTAAGGTGGGGTGGGAACAGACGGCAGTGAGCGCAGCAAAAGAACCTGGGCTTTGCAGTCAACAGATGTGTCAGACTCTGACTTCTCCTCACTAGCCATGACTTCAGCTCTGAACAGCAGCTTCCCCCTCGTATAGTGGGGATACCCGTGTCTTCCTTGAAAGCTTGTTGTGTGGATTAGAGCTAACATATGTAATGCGGCTTGCTCAGTGTTTGGCACATAATAAGAATTCCAACAGCAGCTTGTATTGCTGTGGATTTGACACGAGGTGGACCTGGTGTGTTCAGGTAATAAATCGTGAGACAATTTGGGGCAGAGGGCTTGTGTGGAAGCATACGAGGGGCGCCTGATGCAGGGTTGTGTGCTAGAGAGAGCCCAGGACTAGGAGTCAGGAGACCTCAGTTTGACTTCTTGATCTCATTTCACCAGACAAGTCACTTTTCCACTTTCTCTGGGCCTTTCTTTTCCATCTGTACAGTGAGGATGTTGGTCTAGAGAAGTAGTTCTCTACCCTGGCTGCCTATTGGAATCATCTAGAGCACTGTAAAAAATTCTAATAACCATGCTGCACACTAGGCCAACTAAATCAGAACTTCTGGGGCTGGGACTCCAGACAGCAAATTTTTTTTAAAAAACGGCTTTATTGAGGTATAATTGATATACAAAAAAAGGCACATGTTTAATGTATACAATTTGATGAGTTTGGACATATGAATACACCCATGATATTATCACCACAATCAAGGTAATAAACATATCCATCACCTCCAAAAGTTTCCTTGTGTCCCATTTTTTGTGTGTGCGGTAAGAATGCTTAACATG